>NW_011338813.1:0-36713 GCF_000735185.1 Notothenia coriiceps | reverse complement strand
GGGGGGGGCAGGAGCTCCAACAAGCCGGGTAGGACAGAGAGTGAATACACACATTACAGAGATGCTGTATGAGAAACCAATGTGAGTTTGGAACATTGAACAATGTAAATCTATTCTAGGCTGAAGTTGAATAGTCCATAGCTTAGGAACCTTCCTAACGGAGTGAAATGACCTGGAAGTCCCTCACTGGCAGCCATGATATAAGTGCCGTTCGAATTCTCTTTTATAACGTATTAGAAAATAGGAAAAACATGACATCAATGAACTCAAGCATAGCTGAGAAAACACGGTGCAGTACTTCAGAGTGATTACAAAAAAAGTTCTTAATTATATGTGTGTTTATTTATGCTTACTTTCTTACAGCCAGGTATCAAGCAGCGTTGCATGATGACATGTTTGTCTGTGCTGTATTCCAACTCATGATTCAGCAAGATGTAACATGTAGAGGCACTTTGCTGATACAGATGTGCAGACAGATGTTGTCAGTGCGTGACTGTTGGTGATGTGCTAGCAAACATAAACTCAGATGGTTAGTGATTCCTAACTCCTACCAGTATACTGGGCACCGAAAAATACATTAAGCTGAAATAAAAAATTTAAAAACAACTATTATAAAAAAACTTCTTACAGATAATGGTTCAACAAAGGCATTTAGCTAGTGTGACAAGGCTTGTAGATATGTGAATGGTAACAGATGTATCTACTGTGAGTAGTGAAGCCAAACATATTAGTTAAAATGCTAATAACTGTACAGACAGTGGCTGCTTAGCAACAGTATGTTTAACTAAAACCAGCTGCTGGTGGCAGGATACTACAGCACATATTACACTTCTCTAATGTTCATAACATTCATTATGAACATTTGAATATTGAACCATACAGTAATGTGGCTGCCAGACTATTGGGCCTGCGCCTCTGTGACAGACAGCTGCTAAATATTGTAAGAGTGATGTGGAAGACACTGACTGCACTCTAATTACTGAATACTTTTCAACAGATTTCCGGTTAGGTTTAGAAAATATGCTCACTTTTTCTGGGCTCTTATCACTACTTTGAAATAGAGGGTCTTAAAGGTGCCATGTCCTGGCCATTTCTACTGATAATAATTCCATTGTTGAGGTATACTAGGGTTGCGGTAGGATAATCCAAAAATCAGCTCCTAACGTCTAACCCTATCGTCTATTCCTTGACCTCTGAGTGAAACGTCACGGGGTTAAGGGATAGTGGATAGGAGAATTCAAAAGGACTTAGGAGAAGAGACTGCGTTACTTTAGAGAATCCGACTGCACTTTCACTATCCCACTATATTATGATGCGCCAGCGGACATAATGAATGTGCGTCTGCTGCTGTGGGGAAACTATGGAAACTACAGTTTTCTATACAGCGGACTACAACAATTAAGAACGAGGGACTACTGTAAACTCATCTAGAGACTCTGCACCGTGCTCTGATACTGTTGTTTTATGCTTTATGAACGTGGACAACAGAGAAACATATTCTTCATGACCAAAGTTGGAATTGAAATAAAAAAGGAAAGTGAAACTTATGCTCGTCACCCTCTTCCTCCGGTCCACATTAATACAAATGATCCCAATACGTATGATTGTATGAAAAGATCTTAAAATAAATACAAATGTATTTATTATAAACATTAGTCCTTAACATCTATCACTGTGTATATCACCATTCAAACATCTTTTAAAAGTTGAACAAACCCCACAGAGCTCAGTAAACACTGTGAAATGTTGACTTTATTTGATCATTTCGTTCAACGTTCATATTTCTCTTTTTGATTATAATACTGATGAAGGTTCAAAACAAAGCACTTTGGCAAGTTACCCCCTAGGTTTTAAAATGCTTAATAAGCACCGTAACGTTCATGATATCATTTCTCGGTCATAATCGGTTGTTTCCGTGAACGGCCGACTGTTGAGTGACGGCAAATGCTGCGGCTGCAAGGCATTGTGGGGCAGCATTTTCTCCTCTCCTTTCGTCAAGGGAGGTCCAGTGGTTCCTAAGCTAAAGGAGGTTATAAAGGAAGTTTGAAACCTCCTTTCCTATCATCTAGAGGGTTCAATTACATCCAAAGTTTATTATGATGAAACACAACCAAACACACAAAGGTGAGATAAAAGCATGAAGGGGCATTCATTCACTCAGTGACATGATTACATACATACAAAAGGCCTTCATACAGACTTAACTCGAGCAAATATGCACCAATGTGCCCACTGCACACCCAAATAGACATATATGAGGAAGGCAGCAGGGTCATGTGCTCTAATCACACTTTTTCAATTACACAGAGCCGCGTGAAGCAGAAAAGTGAACACTCAACTGATTCACTTATGAAGGCGGGCAGTGAGAAGAATACTAGTTTGTTGTTTGGAGCTAAAGTATTTATTTGCTCTATTGAATCACAATGTCTCTTTTTCTAAAGTCAGACTGGATCTGAAGCACGATATGAACAGCAGCCAAACTCAATTACTTAATGTTGACTATGCAATAACAGAACATCCCATAATCTCCCTCTCACACACAAACAAACAGCCATGCAGGTACCGGAAGATGTTGTAACGTGGCTTTTTGTAAGAAAAGGGTAGACTGAATGTGACTGTTTTATCCACTACAGACTCATTTAGATGGAATCCGTAAAGTGCCAGTTGATCGTTCTAAATGTGGTTATTCCACACAGATTTATCCAGATTAGATCGTTTATAAATTCTCTCACTTTTGCTGGCCTTGTTTGGCCGAACAGTCACTTTCTTTTTGGCAGAAACTCGCACTTTAAACACAGTTTGCACCCAGTCATTACCAGCCTGCCTATCCACTAAAGTCCCAGTTGGCAGCCTTGCTACCCAACCCAGGGCTGGACGGAAACTGTGAGTGTCCGGCGCTGCAGACAGGCTGAACAACTCCCACAGGCACCGGGCCCTACACACACGTGATGTCTGTGAGGGAGTTAAGTGATTTTCTATGGGTAGCTAAGGCTGCTTAACAAGTTGTAATTTATTCATATCACTATATCTACACATTGCTATTGACTGGGATCTTGTGGCCATTGAGTGAGTCAATAGAGAGTATCAATAAACATATGCACTTTTAAATGAATTAATGACACTTCACAGGAAGTTTGAGGCAAATGTTCGTTGGCTGGCTGTATCTTTTGTTCTGAGATAATGACGGCCAAAATGTCTGATTTTAGGTTGGATAACAACATGGTATTAATCCCCACTGAGAAATGAATTTGCCACCAAATCAACTCTACAGTACACAAACAGTAAAGGCAATACATTCACATTACTACTCAACAAATACAGATACACAGTGCAACAATGCCCAAACTGCTGACTGCATCTGTACTGCCTCTTTGATAATGGAGCATAAGCACACTGAACAGACCTGTTGAATAGGTATACATAATAATAACATTGTTAGGGTTGGGCTGTTTACAATAACTTATTATGACAGTATTAACTTGTAATGTATCCTTGTTAAACATTATTTGGTCTTGTCATTTATTTATTTTTTGACCCCGTTACCTACTGAAATGTGTTATTACTGCCAATCTTAACAATGATGTCTGGACAAGTTACCCCATACTGGGATCAGGGTGTGACAATTACTGTCAGTGTTGCCAATTAATTTCCCTGTATGCATCATGTTCTGGAATCCTTTCAGTGCAAAAGCATCCAGCACACATCTTGTAGCCTCAGTCCGTCCTAACGTGAACGAGAATGAGCCAGGTGATGTTTGCTACCAAGATCTGAAACCTGATCTAAGGCTTATTTAGGCGACCAACACAGTAGCTGCTTTCACACCTTACACCGGACTTTGAATCACTTCCTGTTATGTATGATGCTAAAACCATTCCAGTTATTTTCATATTCAAATGAGATGAATACCTGGTTTCGACCTCAACTATGGTGATAAACTTGTGTTACACACAACAAAACAGCAGCAGCACAACACTGTATTCAAGTCTATCAATAGACGAGGAGATTCAAAAAATGTGAATTATCAATGGGTAATGGAAACTTCTTAATTCCTGATATACTGGTTAGTTATGTGGCTGGTTGTGTCATGCTACTCATTATCAGACACATACTTTATGACAACAAAACACTCCATCAAGACACACCACAAAATGACACTTTGGTTTAGAGCCAATGTTAAAGCCTGGCCTTCATCTGACTTATACCAGTATATTCCTGTTTGTTTATATTACTACAATGATCTACTGCCTGTGGTGAAGCTCTGAAGTTTTCTAGAGCTCTAAATTATTACCAGTATTTCTCCTTGCCACTTTAAACGGCAGCAGTTCTTTCATATCCCAATCATCATTTTCATTAAAATATCCATCCCACTAAGGTAATGTCTCCAAATGCCGACCAAATGTTATATCAGGTACTTTACTTACTAAATATTGTTAATACCAGCTCAATGTTGCCCTTTTAATGAGTAACTCTACTCTTATAGGGCTAAATTAACTTCAAACAAACTGTTAAATATCCATTTCAATTTCATAAACATATTTATATTTGTATTAATATCACCCAGCCCTGCTTTAGTTATGGGTTCTGAAATGTTAACTCTCAAGTCTCTCCTTTAGATGAACATCATTGACACAGACAATGATGTAATCCAAAAACACATCCTGAAGCTTATGATCAAACAGGGAACAAACGCTATGGCACCATGACATCAGTTGCAGTGACTGAGGTATGGCTAGTTCCTACTAAACACCTTGAGCCCTAAACGCTTAAAAGTTTAAAAACGGTGGGGGTATTTTTCAAATGATTTCTTAATTGAACCATATTCTGTGTACATCACTAATTTCCAAAAACAGTCACCTGATTTATAAATTCATAATGTTTGTTAAAAAAAAAAATCTGTTGTTCAGAGACCTAATGAAATATAGACTTTATCTGTGTTCGTGTAGATGTTTTCACTAATTACTGCAGTAAACTGTTACTGCTGCTATTATTTGTGTCTGCAGGCCTGGATGGAGCACATCACAACCCCTCACAACATTAGCAGTAAGCTAGTTTTATAGGGCAGCTTTTCTATTTCGAAAGGACATCTAGCAGTTTAATGAAATGTACAGAATACTCGTCAAGCGGACAGGTTGAAATCACAACAGCTAGCTGATACAAACTACAAACACAGGCTTGCAGTCGACAAGCAAAGCAATTCAGCTAGCGGAAAGCTAACTTATCAGTTCAGTCACAGCAGTCTTTATCTAATAACGTAATGACAGCAACAACATTGGTTAGTCACGAGCCGACCTGTAGACGCGGGGCTATCTGCCAGCCCAGGTGAATGCAGGCTAAACAGGAAATACCAATGTGTACCAGGCTGCGAGCTAAAGCTAAGTTTGGCTAATGCTAACTAGCTCGAAGTCCAAAACAGTCGGACCTCTATCTGGAGGAGCGAGCTCACTCAGCAACACCCCGCCCGGCTCCGGAGGAAAAATGAAGAGAAAGAAGAAGGAAAACAACATTTCTCATCTCACTGAAGGCTAACGGGAGACTAGAACGAACACAAGTGTTGAGAAAATAGCTGTCAACTTACTTGTTAGGAGCGTAGAGGAGTTGATTGCTGGTAGTAGCTGTCAGAAGAGTTGCAGCGAAGATCGTATATGTTAAACAAGATGAATCACTCGGGAGTTCAGTGACACGCCTTCCGGTTTGGAATGTGATTCACGCATGCGCTGTGAGTCTGGCACCTACCTTACATATTTTTACAGGGCAATATTTCTATTTTTGACTTTAACATTTCCCATTTGCTATATAGTTGTATACACATTCACATTTCTTGTTGTATAATTACATTGGAAACATGCATATGAATACAGTGAGACATCTATTTAGGCTTGTATTTTACACAGAAGAGCTAAAGTATGCATTGGCTCTGTTGATTCACATCTGTCTCTTATTCAAAATTGGATCTGACAGCTGCATGAGAGCCACAGTATCAAGGCTTACACTTTACAATGAAGGATTCCTTTCGAAAAAAACATAGGATAAGTGAATGTTTTGCTCTGATAAATAGTTTTAGCATCTGATGGTGGTTGTTTGCCGCATGACAATCATAAGCTCAATGTCAAAGTTCATGCTGTCTCCAGAGCTCATGGTTAGTTATGGTAAGGGTTTGCATTTATATAGTGCTTTTCTAGTAAACATCTAGCAATTCAACTACACCCAATTAACTTTATGATAAAACTGTGGATGTGATATTAATTGGACATAACGTGTATGTATGTGCCTTGTAAATCATCACACAAAGAGACATTTCAAGCAGTTACAAATATTTTATAGTCAAAAGTTAACACTGTCAAATATTATTGTTTCTGTATTCGTCAGGTACAATATCTGTTTTAACCACATTTCTAAAAATCTTCTTATCTGTTGTTAAAGATAACTGGTTAAGTATGTAAGTAATAAAATATATAGTTGATACAATTCCTAAATAAACAAATGACAATGAATACTCTGTGGTAGTGGAAACATGACAAAAACACTACTTTTATGTCTCCTTTCTCTTCAGAGATTCTAGACGTATCAAACTTGTCAGCCTTTGGTGATGAATTTTCCTTTTGCCAGGCTTCTACAGTATTTTTTTTTTTTTATCCTTTAAGTCAATCCAGAGAAAAATATCTACAGTTCTATTGTAATAATTTTGAGATAGTGTATTGTAATGGCACTGCAGTCGACTTTTATTTAATCAAAGTGAATGAAAAGGTAAGAAAAAATAAATGAAAAAGCTTCTGATCAATGAATTCCAATAATGTAATATGCACTTTCGTGTATTGCTATAATGGCAACACTAGGCCTCTCTGGAAATCTTGTAAAATAACATGACCCAACATTATACTACACAAGTCCTCAATGTTTCTTGCTTTGCTTATTTAGCCTCACTTAATGTTAATGTTGTTATAGATTGAAATAGAAATAGAAAAAATCACAGGAAATATTTAAATATAATGTTTTGTCTGACAAGCAATGCTTGGTGATTGTAATGTACAAAACGAGCACTGTGCAACAGTTTAAAATCACATAAATGTGTATTATGACTTCTCACAGTATGAAAAAAAACATTAAATGAAATTACATGATTATTTGCTTTTCAAAAACTCAACATGAGAGTAGTACAGGAGTACATAAGGAGTGTGTAGACATAATATCACAAACTACTGTAGTTAATCACACTCGCTCAATCAAAATACATCATGTTTTCCAGGGGGTTTATGGTTTTCGTCAAGAACACAATGGGATCAAAAGATGCGTTCATTGCTTTCTGGTTAATATTTACAAATCAGACTTTTTGCATCACTGTCAAAAGAGATATTTACTCAGTTCATTTCAAGCTTGGCATTCTTGTTTGTTCACAGGCCTACACCTTTGTAGAGAAAGTGGGGATTCCGTGTGGATCTGGCAACCCAAAACAACCCCTGTATTCATGATCCAGTTTTAAATTGCTTTTATGTATATGTACATGTGCAGCATTGTCATATCTTCCTCAGAGTCCACCATGCTTACAATATTCCTATAATTGAGTTGCTTGATGAGACAAAAGAAGCTGAAAGGTGATGACTGGAGATAAAGAACTGCAGTAGTTTGCCAGACAGCTTGCATAGAGTAAGCTCCAGTCGTCCATCCTCTACAACCTTCTCCTTTAACTCAAACATGCGTCCAGAGATCCAGAAAACTGCAGAGGGGATGATGACTTTTCCTTCTTATAACTTTTACAAATGTATTTCAGTCTCCATCATGAAAACGTGTTTTATATTTACTACACACTCCATCATACTACATGTTTGTCCTTTGGCAGTCATAAGGAAGATGTGTAGCTTAAATTATCTAAGATAGCCCTCAGTCAGTAAAGACAGTAACAGTCAACAGACAGATTACGAGTTTACAACTAGACCCTTTATGTCGGAGCATAAAGAGACATGTTCCCACAAGAAACCTACAGTTTTATCTACAATCAATTACATAATTACTATCATAGTGAAAACTTAAAATTAAAGGATATAAAGTTAGGAACTAGGTTTGAAAGGGATCCCTGTTTGTCACACTTGAATCTTCAGCAGTTGAAGTCTTAAACCCCCTTAAATCCCCCCCAATCCTTAAATAAATGTGATAACTTCCACAAACATATAATCCATTATATTGTGGTCTTATTAGAAGAGCTGTTGGAGTTTGTGTAAGTGAAATTAGGGGTGTGTTTGGGTGTGATTTCCTTTTTTCAGAGTGGTCACACCTCGGTGCTGATGGCTCGGGTGTTGGTGTAGAAATCGGGGGGTCGGCCTCGCTGGGTCTCCCTCAGCAGGGAGCCTCGGACGGTAGGCAGCGGCATCGCCAGCGCCTGGTTCTCATAGTGTGTGGGCATGTAGGTAATGCGCTCGCCACCGTTGCGCATCTCGTCAGTGGTACGGATGTAGAAGGGCGAGTCATAGGGCGAGCAGGTGGGGCAGTAGGTGCGTGGCCCCCCTGTGGGTTTGTTGGGGTCGGAGGCTCGGGGCAGGTCTGGTGGGGACATGGACAGCGGGGTGATGATGGACCCGTCCAGGCCGGAGACACTGCAGGCGTTGCAGGCAAAGTGTTGCTGAGAGATGGAGCCGCTGTCAGACCCATTCTTCTTACAGCAGTAGTACTACAGAGGGGAAAATCCATCACAGTCAGACAACAAAACGAACTGCACTGCAGTGTACCACTATACAACACTGAGGTTGTTATTAAATGCTATCTCAGTTTCTTGAAACAACTACAAATTTGAAGATACAATGAAAGAAATCCCAATAATAGATGTAATCAACATGCTTTAAAAATGTGTTTCTTCATAATAACTGTCCTTTTAAAATGACTGGAATACAATTTCTACAATGTCCCTAAAACAAAACAAGCTGCACGGACTAAGACTGAAGTTGTTGAAATAAAAGTGAGTAGGTTTATCAAGGTGGGATTTATTTTTTGGTTTACTAAGCTATTGTAATATTGATTAAAATAACTGTAAACTACAAATTCTTACTGAATATTCAAAACACAATTTCCATTTAACTGAAATAACTAACATGTATTGCTACCAATAATGTTAATGACCATCTTCCAATTTGATACAATATGTATAGCTTACAGTCTCCTATAAGCTGATATGTATATCATATATATATATATATATACAATGTGGCAGAATGATTCATATTGAAGTGTGATTTGACTATCTTTGAATACAAACACACTGAAAGAGTTGTACCTGGAGTCTACAGTAACAGAGCACAGCTATGATACACAGAAGTATCACTGTGGCCAGTATTCCTCCGGTTATGACAACAGTTCCAGCTGTCATCCGACCAGCTCTCCATCAAACTCTGACACAGGCACAGGAAGTGACATCATTAACAAGAGACGCCAACTACAACAGCAAATTTGACTTTCAATCAAATCATGCAAAGGTCAGCATCACAGTAAACACAGACGCAATGTGCTGGAATATATTTTCTCTGTTAGAACGTTAATAGAACAAACTCAAAAGGTCATTCTATAATTATGTGTAGAGAATTATGTGAAGAACATGAAAAGTGTCTTTGATACAAGCATACATTATCGCAGGTAAAACAGCAGACAACTCTCCTAACTGCAAAACTGAAACTGAATCATAAAGAAAATGTAATATTTATATTGATAATTGTAAACCTAATATACTTTTTATACCCTCCACAGGAGGTAATGTTTTTGATTTGGTATAATTGTTGCATGAGACGGATAAATGGAAAAACTACAAGCACAATTTTCTTGAAACTTGGTGGAGGGGGGTAGCATGATTCAAGGAGAAGATCATCACATTTAGAATCGGATCCTGGTTACTGGGCGGATTCACAATAATTCATATATAAAACATGCACTTACCATGAGGCATAAATGATACAGAGTAAACCACACTGTTATTATCTGTTGTCATACTCACGTTCAGCAAAGTTGCTTAACACCTGAGGAGAGAAAAAAGGTGGTTCCTTTGACTTATATATAATAGAAAGGCAGGAACACAGACAGACAGACAGACAGACAGGCAGACAGGCAGGCAGGCAGGCAGGCAGGCAGGCAGGCAGGCAGGCAGGCAGGCAGGCAGACAGACAGACAGACAGACAGGCAGGCAGACAGACAGACAGACAGACAGACAGACAGGCAGGCAGGCAGGCAGGCAGGCAGGCAGACAGACAGACAGACAGACAGACAGACTTACATCAGAAGAGTGTTTAAAGGTTGTACGGGTGAGGAGAAGTCACATTAGAGGTCAAAGGTGAGAGGACTGCCACACTGTATGAACATATCTGAGGAGAGAGGAATTGGAAAGAATAGTATTATATAAGAGTATAAGCTTCAGTGAAGAAGCTTTACACATATTCTCCACAAGGTGGCGCAGACAGAACAGACAATAATCTCTCACAAATACATGGCAAAACAGAACTCTCCTTGATACAGTAATGTCTTTGAAGAATTAGGAAAATGGCCATTTGTTCCCCTTGCCCCGACAGTTCTCAAGTCAGCAAAAATTTAAAAGACCATACCGAATCACACAATAACATCAACAGCTCCTAAGATGTGTTAAAGATCTCAAACGCATGTATGTATATGATAGTGCTAAGAGAAGCTGAATTCGTTTTTTCATTCACACACAAATGTTGACAGTCTGACGAGAAGTAAAGGAGGCAGTACTGCGGTCTCAAGCTCATAAACCATGTTTCTGTCAGAAAGTACACTTGCCTTCAATTATTTGTAGGGACCAAAGGGGATGGCAGCCGACAGATTTCTCTTAACATCATTCATCATAACTCTCTCCAGTGTGTGCAACCTGAAACTCGGTACACCAAACTATTTTTCATAATTAATGCCAGCGCGGTGACTTGTACTCCAAATGGAAATGAAGTCACCGCTGTCACCACGTCATCCCTAACTCAGACACAAAATAACAGATCTGTTTTTCTTCCTGTTTACATGTTGCTCTGCAAGCTCTTTCAGGCAAAGTTGGTGGTTAGATCAATTTGAGTTCACTTCATATGACAAACTACAGAGAGAAATTAGATATGTTCATCAGTACACACTCACACAGTGTGCTGCTGAGGAAAAAAAAAAGCTGGATCAGACACTGCTGGGTTCAGATTAGAGCAGTCTTCAATCCCCAATGATGCCTGAAGAGACTGATAAGACTCTCACACAAATACAAAACTCAACAAGGCAAACATGTTGTCATGAATCACCACAAAAATCAGTAATTCCTAAAAAGTATGTTTGAACAACAAGGCAATTGAAAGTGCTTTACAAAAAACATTGAAAGCACCAACACATGCAAAATAACTCAATAAAATGACATAATACTGTATAGATCATATTAAAGATAACCGCTCATGTCTTTAAGGATTCACATATTTAAGGGGTCTTTTGATCCAATCATTTATGAGCTCCTTTAGGCTATAGATGTATCTAAAGAAGTTGCAAGCATATTGTTGTTGTCTTGTCTTTATCATGGAACATTTTAGCTTGAGGCAGAAAACACATGTTTCAATCCCACCATGTTCAATGTTCAAATGACATCACTGACACCTGTCAGTCATCTCAACTGGCTTACAGTATGTGTACCCTGAGGCTGTCAGTGATGCTGATGTTTGTAAATCTTCCATCTTATATTACATCTTGATACACTATACTACCGGTATGATGTGTTCGATTTTGGGACGATGCAGTATTTGTTGTTCATTTGAAAGACAGGTGAAAAACGAAATGTTTGATTGGTTGCCAACCTTGACAAGACCCCAGAGGAAACAATAAGAGTAAGATGAGGGCTCAACTACTTTGGTTTAGTTTTGGTCTGAATCAATTTGCTAAGATAGCAAATTGAAAGAGCTAACATTAACACAAGGAGAGTGCAAGAGATATCAGGGATCAGGGTTTCTTTTTTAAAGCATTTGTATTTTGAGTTTTATTTATTTGTTGGCACTCTATTGTTTCCATTTATTTTTTCTTCCAAAGTGTTTTGGTTTGTAGGCAAAAAAACCTTCGTGCTGTACAACTGCAGCTTTCCCATACGCTGTTTTTGGCAAATCAGAGTAACGGGAATATCTCCCCCCCTCTCTCTCTCTCTCTGATGGAGTGTTCCCTCTGGACTCTCGGCCATCAGTCTTCAGGAGCAGCTGAAGGACCTTGACTGCCCCGGAGGATTTTTACAAGATTGATTCTTTGGATCTTAAATTGCTCAGACCAGCAGTCGGCCAATGTCAGTCTCTCCTCTACAAAACACACCACAAACACAATCCATGCTTGTAACATAAACGCCACAGGTCCCATGCCAACAGTGTTTGTTTTTGCATAACAAAGTATGTTTGAGAAAGACACCAACCTGCTCCCTCATCGATTAAATGTAAGCAGAAATGTGAAAAATTATAGAAATATTATTCAATTTTAGATAACGGTTTATTAAATGAACTTTGAATCTTCCTTGGAAATGAAAGCAGTCAGTCAAAATGTTGCGATCAGAAAACCATAAACAGAATAGAGAAGTATATTCTTATTTAATCCTGGTTTTAATATTTTTGAAATGTTTGATGTTGTTCAGAACTGATTATTACACGGACTCGTTCAACCAAAAAGACGAAATAAAAAATTGTGGGTTGCTTTTGAGTCCCAAAAAGTGTGGGTAAGGTAAATGGAGGGCTGAGAATTTTCCCTCCATCAATGTCAATCCAAGTCCTAAACCTAGAGCAGTGCTTGAAGATGTGTTATTTTTAACTTACTACCTTCTAAGTGAAATTATTTAGTTTTCCTGACAACTTCAGGTGTTGATCCCAGCAGCAGCTCAGACCCAGAGCCAATCTACCTAGACAATAATCAAAATAAAAAAAACACAAAATGTCATCACATATTTTGGAAAACCTCCATTTTGTCATCTAAACTCCACGGCTCTATAGCTGCTGTTGTGAGCGGAGAGAAAACAAGTGGCACATCCAAATGGGATTCATGGTCACAGTTGAAATGTAATTTGTCTAATCCTGTTATCTGGCGTTCCAAAGGCTTTCCTCTATCTGTTTCCTCTCAAACGTCTCTGTTGCGGCCCGGCGTGGGCGTCTGTGTGTGTGTTTGCATGTAAGTGTGCATGTGTGTTAGTTCACATGCGTGGGTGTAAAGTTAATTAGGTTGGGGGTCGGTTAAAACATTGTGGTATTTCTTTTTCATAAAGATTATTCAATGTCAAAGTAAAATTAAGAGTAAAATGACAAAACATACATCCATAATCTGTTAAAGCTCCACTGGGAAACTTCACACAGTGGCAAAATTAAATTACAGGATGAATGTTTGGATCAGTTTTATATATTGTTGTAAGGGGATGACAGCAGATTGAAAGAGTTTACTCATCTGTAAAATCACTAATGTTATTTGAAAGTAACATTAGCTGAACTTCTCCTCTGTAAAGGTGTGGGCACTGTCCTTGGTGCTGAAGTGCTGTTACTGGAAGAAAAACCTTCTGTGTCTATGCTGTTTTGTCCATGTTGTGAACCCCACAAATGTATGAAATGATTAGGCAGGGTGGATTGAGCTGTATGGCAGGTAACTGTGTGGACAATTGCTTTGGTTTTGCAACAAAGCATTCAGATTATCTTCTGCACTCGCCAAAGTTGGTAGTGGTTTTACCCTGAAATGTTACTGTTTTCATTTGCAACAAAGTGACTTTAGTATAATGTAAAAATGCTAAATTTAAAAAGCAAAAAAATCAGTACTGTATCAAAAAGTGTAACTACTTTTCGCCTGCATGTTTTTGATGTAATAACGCTTCAGTGATAACTACATGAACTTCGAGAATGCTAAAGCTTACATGTGACCTTGACAGCCTTCTTAATGTACTTAGGGACCTATAGGATCTAAACCAGCCCTTGTCACATCTTCTCTCTTGAGCTGTTGCAGCAGTTACACCCCAGTGGGCAGAGATTGATGACACTGAACATTTCAGTTCAATTACTTGATTTTGCTCGAGGTCATTTGGGGCGAAGAATGCAATGAATGTGAAGAACCACTCCCCAGAATGATCCTCTTGGCCCTATAAAAGTACATGATCAATACAGGCAGTAAAATGCCTTTGCCCCTGTGAGGATGGAGAGAGACAGGACGGCAGAGAGTTGGAACACAGTTTCAGTCTTTTTCTCCGTCCAATCTGGACCATGTTCTGATGCTGTATAGGCTGCTGGCAGCTTTATGACTGGTGTACTTTGTGCAGCTCTGCAGGCTACTGTACTCCAGCCTGCCAGCTCCTGATTCAGCCTTTCTACACACTTGCTGTGACTCAAGATGTGTTGAATACCTTCACTCACATTGCAGGCAAAAGATTCATTAATCACGGTCCATCTGTAATTTCACACACGTCAAATTCAACTTCCTGCCTTTCAATATAGGCCTATCACCAGATTCCTGGGCCAGTAGGATGGCTGTGGGCCCAGCCGACATCCACTGCACCATGACTGCTGTAACAACCACAGGCACTGCTGCTGCAGATTCTACTAATATTGTGACTCAAAATTAACCTTCTATGATCACAACTAATGCAATAAAGTTTAATTTTGACAAATGCTGCCACTGTTCAAACTTTAAATCTGCTTTTGGTTTAATGTGTATAGTATATCCTAACTTCTCCTTTAGATAAAGGCTTCCAGTTTCTTTTGACACTTGATTATTTGCATTAAAAATGCTTTAACGATATGATTTGTATTTTAACCAATCAAATGTTGTCTGAGGTTGATATGTATTAATTTCTAGCACTAGAACATTTTTTGGTAATCTGCAGAAGGTAACTATAGAATTATGTCTTCTTAACATGTGCATGGCTGTTAACAAATCAGAGTCACATATCCGCTGTGACACCAAATGCTAAACTATTAAACATTGTCTTGAAATCCATGAGCTGAAATAATATTGGTGAAAAAGTTTCTGGTTAAAGTCTAGGAATAAAAACCCTTCTACAGCAAAAGAGTGCCCTTAGGAAAGACACTGTACTTGTGTAGCTGCGGCCTGAAGCTGGGGCCAACAGCAGTAGGTTGTGAGCTCCCAGGTCAGGTGACTTGTACATGTATGGTGCTCAGCCAATTTCCCCAAGATAAACTTCCCCAAACAAATTTAGATATTAAACAGATATATACACAGCAGCCCGAAGCAATGCTCAGCAAACATGAAAGGTAAAGCTGCACTTGTGTTTCTCATGTTTGATGAGTGTTGGTTTTGTTCAGACAGGGCCAATACTCTACATCAGGGGTGTAACGGTATCCGTATTCGTCCCGAACCGTGTTTTTGTTTTGTTTTGATTCTTTATTTATTTGGGGTCACATTATAGTACAAGTACAGTTTTTCAAATCATATATTTTTAGAGACCCGAAAGTGACAAATGAAATAGCAAACAAAAGGGGTTGTTTGAAATAGCAAATGTCTACACATGTACATATGCATACATATCAAAATACATTCAATACACATACATGTGACCATACATACATATCTATACATATAAATTCAATCGGTGTATAGAAACATTCAAACAAGGGATGGTCGTCTTTGGGATATGTAAATTCTCCACTTTTTCCATATTTCTTCAAATGTGTTTTCCTGAAGCCTCATTGAGAAGGTGATTCTTTCCATAACATAGATTTCATGGATTTTGTCGTACCAGTTGTCAAGGAAGGGATATCCGCTTTGAGCCATTTTCTAGTTATTGCTTTTTTTGCTGCAACAGTAAGAATTCCAAATAATTGTTTTGTTTTGGAGTTTGTGGGGATTGAATGTACGAGCCCAAATAGAAATTCTTCCCAGTTTAAAGGGATTTTTTCCTGTAGTATTATTTCAATTTCGATATGAATCTTTTCCCAAAAAGTTACTATTAAAGGGCAAGCCCAAAACAAATGGTTAGTGATGCTGTCTAGACCTGAGAACCACATTTCCTCAGCAGCTGGGGGCGGCCTAGATGATGGCTGGAATACTGAGCAGGGCGCCTGAAAAAGTACCTGCTCAGCATTCTTCCAACTAACATCTGTAGGCTGGCCTTGAGCTCGAGCATCTTCCATTGAAAAGCTAACAGTAATTTGTCCATGACTTGGTCAGGATGGGTTTTTTTTGGTTTCGTTTCCATTTGTGTTTTATTAGGAAAGTATTTTCCTTTTTTTTAATATCTTGGGGAGAGCTTGGGTAAGTTTGAGATTACTTTTCATCCTGCCTGGTCTGATGTGTTATGCACTGTGAAAACTATTAATAAAGGCGGGTTTTCAAGGGCCTATCTGGCTGGTTCGGACAGGGGAACTATTTAAATAATGCCGTACCTGTAGGAAATTAAATACCGTTATTCAAATCCATTATCTTTTTTTTGGCTGGGGTTTGAAAATCAACATGGGTTCCTTTGCTGAAAATGGTGGCAGTAGAGTAAGTTCCCTCGAAGGAGAGGACGTGATCGACGTGCCGGGACGGTATGCGAATACATGTTTATTATCGGGTTCAACTTTTATATAAATTGAACATAATGATGACAGTTGGTAGCAAGTGAATGAATGGTGGTTTTGGCGATTAGGGCCCAGGTCTGGATAGGATGTCATTCGGGAAGGGAAAGCAAACTTTTCCGATGAACCCCCCCCTGGTGGTCTAGACCACTTGGTGGTGATAAGTGGTTTAGGTCGGTTGGAAGTTAGGGGCGAGAAGTACTTGCTCAGATCTTCCACTAACTGTCTGTAGGTGCTGAGCTCGGGTCTTCCTGAAGTCGTGATTTGTCCGGAACTTCGTCAGGATGTGGAGCGAGGGGCTTTGCGTTTTCGTTGTGTTCACCTGAAGTATCTTTCTTTGAATATGCTTGAAGGCTTTAGAGCTAAAGGTTTTGAGTTACTATTATCCGTGTGTCGATGATTATGCTTATGCACTGGGGAAAACTATAATAAAGGGTTTTCTGAGGGCCTTCTGGCTGTTACTGTTGGTAGGGCGACTATTTTAGTAATGGCGCTACCGTATTGCTTATTTATTCAATCATTTCGTTTTTTTAATGTTTGAAATACCAAACTGATGGTTCCTTTGTCTGAAAAATGTGCAAATGAAGTAAGCCATGTTTTGCCAATCTTTAAATGTTGTATCCAGCTTGCTCGGGGTGAAATCAGGATCATGTGAGCACATCTTAATATCTTCTATTTCCTCCAGCAAGTCACTCCTGGTAGGCACCTTAACCATATTTTAAGAGACTGGGTTTATCCAGCGGTTATCTTTTTCCAGTAAGTTTTTACATGTCTTTTATCCCCTAACCTTGCCTCGCGATGGGTACTCTCTCTGATACATTATTTTCTCAATTTCTTTCATCTAGCTCTGTGAGTCTGGCTTGCAACAGCAGAACAAGCTTTTAATTGGGCCTGATATGATAGTAGTGTCCTTCAAGCCAGGGAGCGCTTACTCCTCCCTTGTTTTTTGCTAGTTTGGAAGAGTACAGAATCTAATCCTTGGTTTCTTCCCTTGCCAAATGTACCTTGATATGGTTTTATCCCATTCGTTAAACTGCTTGTCTGTGATTTCAATTGGTAGATTCTGGAAAAGGTATAAGAGTCTAGGTAGGATGTTCATTTTCACTGATTCTATTCGAGATTCAAAGCTCAGCACTGGGATCAAGTTCCATCTATTTATGTCTTCTTTTATTTTCTGACTTAGAGGGTTGAAATTTAGTGTATACAATTCCTCTGAATCTTTAGAGATGCTTACTCCCAGATATTTTAAGTGGTTCAGATCCCAATTAAGATCAATGAGTGAGTTTATATGTTGGCTTGGCTTGTAATTAAAGTTCAGTATTTGGGTTTTTGTTATATTGAGTTTGTACCCTGAGACAGAACTACAGTATAAGTATCCAAAAAAGTCAGTAAACTCAAGAATGATTCATCTGGGTTTGACAGGTATACATGTATTAATATATTATCAGCAAATAATGATAATTTATGTTCCTGACCATATACTTCTACACCGGTAATATTGTTATTTTGAGTAACCCCCAAACTCAGAGCGTCGATATAAATTGCGAATAGCAGAGGGCTAATTGGACATCCCTGTCGTGTCCCTCTCTCAAGGTAGAAAGAATTTGATATGGCTCCATTTATTTTTATTCTTGCATAAGGGTTGTCGTACAGTGCTTGAACCGTATTAATAAAGATCTTGTGAAAGCCAAACTTTTCAAGAACTTGGTATAGGAATTTCCAATTAACTCGATCGAAGGCTTTTTCTGCATCGAGGCTCAAAAGTACTGCCTGGAGTTTGTTTTTGGATATATGTTCAACTATATGTAGAGTTCTGTGGATATTATCTTGAGTTTGCCGTTGTTTGATAAATCCTGTCTGATCTAGATTTATTATCTGAGGGAGGATTTCTTCGAGTCTTTTTGCCAAAATGTGGGTAAAGATCTTATAGCCCTGGTTTAGCACTTATTGGACGATAGCTTCCACAGTCACATTTGTCTTTCCCTTCCTTCGGTATCAGGGAAATTACTGCTTCCCCCAATGAGGGGGGAACCGTGTTTTTAAGAAGCCAATAGATATGCAAGCCGAGAGACCAAAATAAATAACTGAAGCTATTGGCATATATACTGTATTTCAACGGATATGCGCCCTTGAAACACTTTCTTATTTATTTTGTAATATTTTCAAGACATTCTTTTTAGTTTTACAGCTTGATAAAACCTTTTTGTTTGACATCAGCCATTATAGATAATATGGCCATCTGAGTGTGTGTGGTACTGTTTGTGGTTTGTTTTTAACTTTGTAATACAGTTAATTATTCAAAATGTTATGTTCCTTATTTTTATACTGAAACTTGCACTACTGTTCAAAAATAAATAACAACAAACCTGGAATTATGCATTTGGGACTTTTTTTTGCTTTTTCTTGTTGTACTAAACCCGTACCGAACCGTGACCCCCAAACCGAGGTACATACCGAACTGTGACTTATGTGAACCGTTACACCCCTACTCTAAATGTATCTGATATTGACAGATTGTTTTTCACCGTGTTAGAAAGAATATTAGGAGATGTTTCTGCTGATTTGTGTTTAAACTGTTTTGAACATCCTATTCGTCCTTTAGATGCCAAAGAGGGTTAAAACATTTCCAGAGCCATTGCTATTGTACACAACCCTTTGTGAAAAAGAGAAGCACAGAGAGTAACACAATGTGAGAAGGGACAGCAGATACCAAAGTTTTCAGCTAAACAAAACGGTGTTTAATGCACACACGATTGCAACAGTGGAAACAATTCACATACCCCACCTTTAATAGGTGGGGTAGGTAAGTTTGAGAAACCGGCTCGAGATACACTTTTAGTTATATTCCATGGAATGCTCTTAACATCCCGATAGCAATGAATATCTTTAGTGCTTTGACAAAAAATCCATTAAAAAACGCCATCTGTGGAAGCCGTAGTACTGTAAAAAGCACGACCAATCATCTGAGCCGGCCCGGCTAAAATAACTGGATGGCCTACCTGCCTGTCAGCCTTCCATCTGTGCACAAACTTATCTCGTGCCCTCATTGGTCATGTGCGCGTTCATGTGTGTTGGAGGAGGGGCTCTGTAAGGAAGTGGCAGATTTGTTCCGGCTGTGTATTTTCTAATTCTAGCGCACTCGAGCTGGTTTCTCCAAAATTACCTACCCCACCTTTAAGAGACAAATAATATAATGAGGGCTTAGGTCAAACCTACAGTCATTCAAGTTTATACAGATAATGTAATTATAATATTAGTTTTCCTTAAAAAACTGGTCTTAGGGACATTTCTCTCATCACGACTTAGTGGGTAAACAATCACACAGTTAATCCATAGTCCACTTATTGCCATGTCTATACTCACTGGGTGTCGTTTCCAGCATGCCTTAGGTACAAGGCAATGTCTGAACATAGAGACACATACAATCAGAACCACAGCTTATTAAAGAGACACTTAAAACCCTCTGTACATCTGGCCTTTGCTGACCTTCAGTGGTTTACCTTCTCACCTTCCAGCAGTGGTATATCAGACAGAATATCCAACTCTTTACACTCCAATTCCCCCTTATGCCTGACATGGCCTCCATTCAACGCCTCCAACCAATTTCTGTAGCGAGGGGATTTCATTTTCTTTGTTCGATTAATGCTTTGGTCACTAGAGACCAAAGTATGTCCCTGATTTTAACAGCATTTAAAGTAAAATCTGATGTGTAGCCATGCCAAAATACTGCTTTGATGGTTGGTGTTAAGAGTGGAGTGGAGCAAAGTTAAAAAAAAAAAAAAACACAACATGGATGTAGCCAGCTTTGACCGGACAAATTCGAAGGTCTGGACGAAGGAAAGTGATGTCGAGTTGTACCCTATGACTCTGTGACATCACTGTTGGGTGTGGTTATTGCACATTTAATCTAAAGTCATGCATTTCCACTGCATGTTACGTCATGGCTTCAGCAAAAATAAAACTATTCTAGTATGGTAGAGCCACTAATTGAAGGTGGAGTTTAAGCACTTCAGACCACTGATTACTCAGACACTCAGTTTAGTTCCCAAATGTCCTGTTGTTGCAGTGGCGGCTAAAGGAAGGGGGACAATATGCAGTAGAAAAATACATAAAGAGACAATCACAATCGACTGCCTCTGGCTTTGTGGGGACAGTTTTCACCACTGAGCCACTGACTCGCTTGCACTTCAAACTGGAAGGCTCAAATTGATTTTCTAGTTAATTTATGTCCAGTTCAGAGAGATTCCCATTGAAGAACTTCAGCAGGAAAAGGGACTTGACGGAGAACATGCATGCAGCTCTGCGCCTGCCTGCTTTACGAGGTTTGCAGAGGTGTCATAATGGCTGCTCAGCTCCTCCTCTGCTGTGCTGTGATATGCCAGCTTCTCTTTCACACTTGGCAGCATAGCAGCATCATTGAACGCACACCCAGTGTAGGGCAGCGGACAGCCGGGACGCTGTAATTACTGTTCCTCCATTCTGCTGGTCAGCACGGCAGCCTCATAAAAGGAAATGAAATGGTCCCGCTTATATCTATGGGGGAGTAATGTACCAGGAATATTACATTAGCATACATTCACATGGACATTTTATCTGTGACAGTTAATAAAGTGAGGGAGCACAGCCACAGATGACAGGGTTGGCAGGATGAAGGCAAGGCTGCTGAGGTGCTCAGGAGCAAACATAAACGTTAGGGTTTAATGAGATGTCAGCTTTCTCTTATGAAAATATCTGTAGATTTTTTTTTTTGTCCATAAGAAATTAAACCACCACATTTTGAATTAGCCATTTTTCTTTTGTGGCCACTTTACTCTAATGGCAGTACATGTTCACAGCTCATTTCTTTAAATATATATTACTAGAGGTTGTTAGCTTGAAAGCACTATACAATGTACATGACACCTAACTACTTACTGTAGCAGTTAATCTATTTAAGTAAAATAGATTCAGGTACTTTTCTCCAGTGTCTAAGGATCAAACAAATGTTAATGTACCTCCACTTTTATATTCCTTGAATAATGTCAAATTAAGGCTGGGCGACAGAGTAGAGAGAGAGAAAAATAAAAACACAATATTTACGACCAAATACCTAAATGTTGATATTGCAACAATATTGAAGGGTTGGCTTTTGGTTCTTTAATAAATATTAACACAACAATATTTTTGATAAACAATCAGTAATGTGGATAAAAGGACTTGGTGGCTAAAGCTAAATAATAGAAAAGCAGTCTAGTGAGTTCAGACAATGACATCACTTTCCTGTAATGCAGCTATTGAAACAAAAGGCAACGTGCCATATTACAACACTTACAACACAACATCTCCTGTAAGACAAAAAAATAGGTCTCATCACCATATCTATATGATATCAATATATTACTCAGCACTAAGTCAATGATGTTGCAATAAAACATTGCCCCCTAGAACAGTCGGTCTGCCGATTGTAAAACTGTCACCAGTCAAGTCTTTGTCATTTCTCAAGCCTTTCCCACTCCTGTGAAAATTGATGAATTAGAAATAAACCAGCATGAGCACCACTTCCTTTGCCGTAAGCCATACAATAAAGGAGGTGTGAATTTGAGAGTGTAACTCAAGGCCATTTCAGCACATGGCTGTGCAAAAAAACACCTCACCTATGACCTTCACCTCACCGGACTGTAACTGAAGCCAGGGTGCACCCTGCCAACAGCCGGGCAGACACATAGAAGGAGAGGCTTTCAGGACAAACACTGACTCAGGTCCCCTCTCATCTCTCTGCATTAGTTAGCACTAATTGATGTTACTGTAATAAACAACAATTTGATAAAAAATGAACAAATCTGTAAAATTCAGAAGGTTATACAACAAATCAAACAGAAAGGTATGACACCGCATCCAACTCTTTCCATTAAGCAGCCTTAAAATCCTTTTTTTCTGAGATAAATATGACCTTGTTGCGCATGGTGCAATATGTCTCCATTCTTTTACAAAAACAAATAAAATAAAAATGATTACCATCACACAATAATAAATAATACCACGTGCAAGTAAAAATAAATGATATCTTGTATTGTGTTTATAAAGACATTCTGATAAATGAATGAGATGAGGACAGCTGATACAAGGGGCAGCCAGTGAATGACTACGATCATATAACGAAATGTAATAACTTCCAGTTGAAAGTGTTGATGTCAGCACTAAGAAGTGTGATATGTTTTATTCACACTGAATATATATTTCAGCACATTTTTCTTCCATGTTCACTTCAGGCCACAGGAATATTATCTGGGTCTTGTAACCTCAAACTTTTCTCCTTCTTAATATTCGTTGCATGTGCATGTTTGTGAGCTACGGACCGTATTGCAGCTCGCTCTGGGTAAGGGAATTAGAAAAACTGCTTTTTAAAAGTGTAAATGTTGGATTAAAGCTTCAAGCAATGCTTAGATAAGAAGATTGCTACAGAAAAGGGCATCATATCTAAAAATGATAACAATTTGCTTGTTGATAATGATGATAAAGGGATGGAAATGTACAAAAGAAGATGTTTAAACTATTTAAATACAAGGGAAGGTTTATTCCTTTAACAAGAATACAAATATTCACATTTCCAAATGTTTTTTTTGCACATAACCTTTTTATCAATCTCTATTACAGCAAAAAAAAATGTAATTTGGAGTCAGTTTGTTTTACAAAGCACAAGCTTTTCTATGGTAAGCGTTTTTGTTCGTCAATGTCCATTTGTGTCTTTGTAAGAACACAGAGGTTTGTATTTGTCTGTGTGCATGTCTCACGCGTATCCAACTGTATTTGAGTGTGTTAATGGCGATGGGCATCATTTTAAGTGTGTGCACGCTTTTGTTGTCAGCCTGATAAAGTCAGGAATTGTGTCTCTATAATTGTGTGTATTGTGTGTTTCTGATGAGTCACCACAGATACAGCAGCCAGCAGCAGAAGAGCAACGTTAGCAGATAACAGCATTTCTGTTCCAGAGGCCTGCGGCTCTGCCAACAAGCCTTCTTCTCGCTGGCCTCATCCTCTCCCAGACTGGCTTCGTTCACATCTGCACGCCACACATCACCTCTCATTACGCCACAGCGAGATTCACAAACCTCAGCAACTGAAAAACAAATAATACCTGCTCAGGCTTACCTGATGCTGGCGAGGGCTAAAGTTGTTAGTATTTACAGTAGTAGCAAGGCTTAATGTTGATTCCCCTTGATCTAACAACAAATCCTTTCTCCAGTCGAGATAAACCATAAGGTTTAATGTCTAGAAGGATTCTCACAGTATTACATCACGGTGCAGTGAGATAACCACCTCAAAGAAATATTATTCTTATAATAAACAATTTCAAACATTTAAACATCAGCTGTGAGCTTTTTAAAATAATTCCTAGGATAATTAACATACTGTAGGTGCACACCCACGCAATCAGACACTAAAACACAGACACTACACACATACTGTTTCCAATACGCATAGATAAGCGAATATACATGGTATGAGAACCGTACATTTGGATACAGCTATTCGCTATACCATTCTAACTCTATGTAGAGTAGATTTTAAAGCTCCATCAAAATCCACACAGACCTATGTTCTTATGATGTCATTCATATATGGCAATCTGTGTTTAACACAAAGTGGCTGATAAGTTATCTTCCTCTCCCAGACACCATCCATCATGAGGAGACTGAAATCTGTTCTTCAATTGAAGCTGGTTGATCATGGCAGATCTTGAGAAAAGCTGCCTGACGCTGAAAGCAGAAGCTGGAGTTAAGTTTCCTGTCCTGCTAAGTCTGCAGTGCAGTTTGGATACAGCTTGTTTCACCTTTTAAGAGTGACTACAGTACACCCGACTCACGACTGTATGGGAAGAAATACCGATCTGGCAGCCAGGAAAACCTTCAGGGCATCTCAATAATTCACACAGCACTTCTTAAACACAGACTCTCTCTCAGCACCCCCACCCACCATGACCACGAACCAACAAACACACACTTAAAAACACTTTTCCATGTTGTCCCAGAAAATACATCCATTGTAGTGTCAGCAGAAGGAAGCAAGACATGGCTTTACAACCAAAAGCAGGCTGAGTACACTGCCTCCAGAAAGCCTCACAGACAGGATGGGAAGTGAAATGTGTGAAGTTACCACAGTAACAGTGCCCCTACTTTGATTTAAAAATGATTCATTTAAATTCCTCAATACAGATTTCTGTGATGATGCTGATATTTTATTTACACTACAATATGTTTGTCTCCCAAACATTGCCCAGTAAGCTTCAGATATTTTTGCCAATGTTATGTGGACATGATGCAAGACTATGGCTCAAGCTCAACAGAAACATTAAACCATAATCTGTTTGGCTAAGATTACTTTCACCAGCCAGCCTTGCTCTTCAATTTGAGATCTTTTCATGTATTATTTAGATCCCGACCATGACTTAGACATTTCAAAATGTTGGAGGAACATTTATCCATTACATTTTTTTAATGCAGTTGGTTGTTCGAAGCCACTACTCAAGGTCTGCATAAGGACAGAGATAATGATTACAAGGCTTTATATGTGTACATGTATATGTATAACATACAACATGTGCAGGTTAGTGAAGAGCATATTGCTCCCTTTGGCCATAATCATACCAGAGTGTATTTGTCCAAAAGGTTTTTGAAACTGTTTCTAATCAAGGTCACAAGGTCAGCTTTCACTGAAGGTAAAACGTAAAACGTAAAATTCATGGGCCATGAGGATTCATCCGAGGTGAAAAGGCAGCCTGGGTTAACTGTTTGTTGAATTAAGGTTAATCAAATATTTACTTTGCCAGCCAGAGAGGCTATTACAGAACAACTTCGCCCTGGAAGACTGAATGCTGCTAGCATCTAGCTGTCTTTTGTTTATTGTTTTGAACTGTTGGCACAGCACACCATTATACAACCTGTGTATTAAATACATGTTGTCTCTTGCTGCTGTGTTAGCTGTGACAGGCCTTGACTGCAGACTCCTCTGGGAAATCAGCCCACTTCCTGTTGTAACACAGCCACTGGAGGTGGAGGAATTAAGAAGAGTGTGTGTGTGTGTGTGTGTGTGTGTGTGTGTGTGTGTGTGTGTGTGTGTGTGTGTGTGTGTGTGTGTGTGTGTGTGTGTGTGGAAAAAGAGGATATAGAGATGCTGCTCTACCGTTATTTAGTCAAGCTGTATTTTCCTGTAGCTTCCTCTGTGAGAAATGGGTCAGAGCAGCACGGCACCTGCTGCTGGCTGTTGATGTGGAAGATCAATACTCTTCACATATTTCTACTTTAGCTGCTGTGTGCATAGAGTGAAAGAAGATTCAACTTGGCAAGGTTTTGTTATATGTTAATTATTAACATATTTGAGGCTGTCACATTCAGCTTCAAGTGCATGGACCAATAAGTTTAAGCATGTTTAATCTAAAAGCAAAAAAGATAAAACTCAAGATGAGAGATTTTGTATCAGCCTTTTATCTATTGCATGATGCTAATTGTATTTGTATAAAACAAACCTGCTTATGTAACACAAGAAACCAATTAACTACATTTGCATAATTCAAACAGTAACAGCTGGGTGATATGTTATATCCAATTTTATAAATGGGTCTAGTGAGTTCAAAAAGTATAAACTTGGGAATTCTGAGTTGTATAGCTAAATGAAATAACTTGTAATTGCTTCAGACCGTTATGTTCCAATTATTGATAATTGCTCTTCATTTAGAAATATCTAACATCTTATACAAGCAAGCAATTCTTAGGGTTTGAATCTGAAATAGAGTGAAGCACTTCAAACGTAACCCTTTTCTTTTCATAAGCAATTGAACCCCTGCTGTGTGGGTGTTTTGCTCAACTCAAATGAATGGAATATAATTTAAAGACAGGTGACCAAAGTGGATATTGGGCCCCAGCCATGGCAGCCTCTATCTTACTTTGTTCACCATCTTTTTAACTACAAATGAAGCTGCTTTTTTAAAGCCAGCAGTAGCAGGCCCCCCACACCAGACTGAAGCAGAGTGAAAGAAGATCACAGCAGCAGAAAAATGGCAAAACCCCAAGACTCTACTGTAGCAGCTCCTGCTGAGCTGCTCCACTGTCACTTCCTCTCCTCTGGCAGCCTTAAAGGCACATTTCACTTTGAATTGAAAGAGGAAATCAATTGAAGTCACTAATCTCTATGCTAGTCACTTTGCACCTTTACATCTGCAACTGAGAAGGACTCTTTCATACCAGGATCCGGCTCAGAGAAGTATGTGCCACCTCTGACAAAACCGGAGCCAATCCGTAACATGTAACAAACATAAACCCCCATCTCCTATTTTTTTCATAATTGCACATACCTGATCTGGTTACATGGTCCGTTTGTTAAACTCAGGCTTATCCTGTGGAGTTTGACCGTGTAAAGCCAGCAGCATCCTTATCGCAGCAGGAGGGGAGGAGAGAAGAGAAGCGCTATGCATGGGACTGCGGCGGAGGAACTTCTCCAAGGATGAGTCGGAGTCCTGAGCGCACAACGCCGCTAGGATATCCTAACAATCCCGCGGTGGGACCAGCAGACTAAAGGTCAGAGGGACGACTGCAGACACAGCAGAGAACAGCAGACACCGAGACACGGAGCATGGCCACGGTACGCCACCGGAGAAATAAACACTTAAGGACGAGGACAACACTTCAGGATAAGCGCTTTTTACGCGCCTGTAACCTGTAATACGCATTAACCTTCACACACAGTAGCGGTCCTTTCGGGACTCCGAGAGGGCAAAAAACCATCAGGTAGCTTTGAATCGCTGAAATTCAAACGCACACATCCAACAAGTGAGAGGCGAGGAGACGATATGACGGAGTCCGCTGTTGGGCGGACTGGGAGGAGGCGGTGGGAGGAGAGGAGCCGCCCCACATCACACTACCTCCCTGGCAATGGACATGATATGGTACAGGATACTAAACAAATGTGTGGAAACATAAGGTTATTAATATTATCTTAAAATGGCAACAATGTTTTAGAAAGGTCTCACGTTTGGCACTTGAAGTTCCACTTAATCTATATAACCATACTATACCAGACCAGAAGAACAACATGTACACAATATGACCTTTGAGTATTGTTGATTTATTAACACGACTTAATACTATATTTGATAAATATATAATATATAATAACTAACTGAATATGAGCACACATAGGGGCATAGTAATAAAAAATGATAGCAATGGCAGAGAATGTTTTTAACAAGGTGTTTAAAATTAATAAAGGGTGAGTATACATGTTCCTAAAAGGATAATAACCTGAATATTATAAATGATGGTGTTCAGGATGTTCCCGTTAGAAAAGGATGCTGGGTAATTTGATTATGCCTTGCACACAGTAAAAAAAAAATGCTACAGTAAACCCCCCCAAATACAGACCACTGGGCTACAGTAATTGATTTGCCCTCAATCACTGGTCCCTTAATCTACTTACTGTTGCAACCAAGTCAAGGCCAATATCGACAGAGAGGAAAGGCCTGGCGGGCCAGCAGGTCTGTGCTGCACCACAACACTGAGACACTGATAGACTCATAATACTGAAACCAGGGTCCAACTGGAAAGATAAGGTTGTAGGAAGTCAGGGAATTTGGTTTGGGGCTCAAACAACACTTCAAAATGAAGTATGTATAAGGCTTCAACAGTCAGCTCAGAGAGGCAATACACGGCACATTGAAAAGAGTTATTCTTTTGGTGTTGGTGAAATTTTAGCAAAAGTATAGTTGATTTTACTCTTAAAAGACTCAAATCTCTTTTATTAAACTGAAATGACAAATATCCGAGTGTGGAAACGATGTGTCATCAAAACAGACACGGTAGTGGTATTGCAGTAACATTAACTCTGAATGTTTTACACCAGCACTGTAAACCCGAACAGTACTATAACTCGTAAGTATTGGTATTGAAATCATAGCCCACGATCACTTTAAATGAACAATGAAGGAATACGTTATTTGAATGACTATTGCTGTTTAATTTCATGTGGATCATGTGTGAACACGTTGTGTGAATTGGGTGCACAATCACACAACATGAACATAGGGGCTGCATACAGCGCTACGTTACCATGACAACACACACCCCATCCCTTTAACATGTCAACACAAAACAAACCCCGGTTCAATGACAACACACCCCGGTTCCATGACAACACACAACATACCTGTTGCGATAACAGCACACAACCCCCCTTGTTACCATAACTATACCCCCTGCTACCATGACGACACACCCAATTACTATGACAACAAACCCTGTTACCATGAAAACACACAGCACCGCCTTACCATGACAACACAATCCATTATACCATCACAAAACACAAAGCCATGTAACCATTCCAACACACCCGTTACCATGACAACACACAGCAATCACTGTTACCATGACATCAAACAGCACACCCCGTTACAGTGACAACACACCCCTTTACCATGACAACACAGCGTCACGTTACGATGAAAACACACAGCGCCATGTTAACACAACACACCCGTTACCATGACAACACACAGAACATCCACTTCCCATGACAACACACAAAGCTCCATTACCATGAGAACACACCCTGTAACCATGGCAATGCACAGTGGTGTGTTGCCCTGAAAAAACACCCCGTTACCATTACAACCCACAACCACACCTGTAATGAACTGCATGTAACACCATGAAGAATCACTGCCAAGCGATTTTATCACTAGCTGCCTAACAGACAGTCGAGGATTGGGTTGATGAGGAATAGTGGCCCATGTTATCTTCAAAATAAATCATGTGTACAAAGGTTAATCGACTGGATACAAAAGTATAATAGGTGAACAGAACACACTTACCTGTTCTCCACTTCAAAACCTAATCTTCCTGCCATAGAGCAAGGCACTCGCCCCCAGTTGTTTCTCTTCAGTAGACTCACGTGGTCCAGACCAGCTCATGTGAAGCAGAATATAACTTTCTTTTTATCTCAGGAAAGAAAGGTAAAAATCATTTGTTTAAGATGCAGGGAGACTTGAACAACCCCAACAAATATAAAAACATGACAAGATGTGATGTTACAGTGGGGGGATGTTACTATTTATTGCCTAGGAGCAATTATGAATAAGCGAAGTTCCTATGATTTATTAAAAAAACAAAACCAAAGTGACCCACAACCACTAAAATTAAACAGATGAAACTAACGATGCCCGTCCCATAAAACATGATTGATTTCAAGGATTTCATTTTCACACTTTCAAGGAATCTTATCTGCAAACTAAATTAATGTTTAGCTTTCTTCAGTAAAAAAAAACCTTATTAATGCAGCTTACTTGTGGAAGAGCGGGAGAACATCCACAGAGCAGAGCAGGCAGAAGCAGAGGTATTGGCAGTATTTTGGGGGTGTATATGATTTAAATTTGTGGTATTGACTCTGTGGGAGGTGCAGAAAACTGTCCATGTGACACTAGATCTGGGCTTCAAATTCCGGGGTCAGTCAGCAATGACCTTCCCTCTTTGAATCCACGACCAAAGTCCTACAGTATTACATTTTAGAGCAACTGGAAGCAGGTTAGGCACGAGTTTGTGGATCACAGATTTAAAGTTCAAAAAGTCAGTGTCAAAATAACACTGGTTTAAGTAAAAGTAGTACAATTTGGGGTTTGAATTTGTGGTTAAACATGGAGCAAGAACATGTCGGGAAGCAGGGTTATAGTTGGTGATGAGTATTAATGAGACTGACTTTGAACAATTTATCCTACAGTAATAAGAGCCTCAGCTAATGAGAAGCAAAAGTTCGATTGGTCTGCCAGACAATCCATTACAAAGATGAGCTCGATCCAGTGGTTTGACTCTCACAGTTGAGTTAAATATGGAGAGGAAACAGGACACACCGCTCAATAGGAGAAAGTGTGATACTCTTTTCTTTGCAGGATGAAATATTTAACAAATATGTGTTTTTAAATTAAACAGGAACTGGATGGTTAGGATTAGCAGTCGTAGCTTTGGTTGATCCCATCTACTTCATTAACTTTAAATCAAGAGTGCCACCCACTGTTTGATGGACAGGTGGGTTCTGGGAAATTCACCTTGCAATGTGTTCTGGCACTGAATATGTAAAATCTAATGAAGCAGTGAATCTGGTATGGTATGCATTATGATATATCTAATGCACATACAAGTCATTTCCCACAAACACTGGCCTTCATAGGGACAGCGGTTTCAGGGTGTGTAAAGAGTGAGCAGTATCGCTATGGCAACCTGGGGAGAAAGAGGTCACTGTGTGTGTGACAAAAAAGCTAATGCTATTTCCTGTGCTGGGAGGCAGCTCTGACTTGATCCTTATCTGAATGTGCCCATCCCTGATATTCTAGTATACTGCGCCTCTCTGTCCATGTCCACACTAATGAGAATAGAGATCAGTTTCATGTCAAATTTTCCAATCAAACTTCTTAAAAGGTGAATTTTGCATGTCCATATATTTAGTATAAAACTAACATTAATGTGATGAATGAATAAACAGTTTGATGTTATGTCGATCCCCCGTCATACTCCAGCTGGAGGAGATCCGCCCAGAAATGCTGAAGGCTCTGGGTGTTGAGCGACTGTCATGGTTGAAACTTCTCATCAACGTTGCGTGGAAGTCGGAAACAGTACCGAAGGAGTGGCAGACCGGGGTGGTGGTTCCCCTTTTTAAAAAGGGGGATCAGAGGGTGTGTGCCAATTACAGAGGCATCACACTACTCAGCCTCCCCGGGAAAGTTTACTCTAAGGTACTCGAAAGGAGGGTCAGGCCGATTGTCGAACCTCAGATTGAGGAGGAACAATGCGGATTCCGTCCTGGTCGTGGAACGACGGATCAGCTTTTTACTCTCGCAAGGATCCTGGAGGGGGCCTGGGAGTACGCTTATCCAGTCTACATGTGTTTTGTAGACTTGGAGGAGGCGTATGACCGGGTTCCCAGGGAGTCACTGTGGGAGGTGCTGCGGGAGTATGGGGTGAGGGGGTCTCTACTCAGGGCCATCCAATCTCTGTACTCCCAAAGCGAGAGCTGTGTCCGGGTCCTCGGCAGTAAGTCGGACCCATTTCCGGTGAGGGTTGGCCTCCGCCAGGGCTGCGCTTTGTCACCAATCATGTTTGTAATATACATGGATCGGATTTCGAGGCGTAGTCGTGGGGGAGGGGGTCTGCAGTTCGGTGGACTAAGGATTGCACCACTGCTTTTTGCAGATGATGTGGTTCTGATGGCTTCATCGGTCTGCGACCTTCAGCACTCACTGGATCGGTTCGCAACCGAGTGTGAAGCGGCTGGGATGAGGATCAGCACCTCCAAATCTGAGGCCATGGTTCTCAGCAGGAAACCGATGGACTGTCCACTCCAAGTAGGGAATGAGTCCTTACCCCAAGTGAAGGAGTTCAAGTATCTCGGGGTCTTGTTCTCGAGTGAGGGAACAATGGAGTGTGAGATGGGTCGGAGAATCGGAGCAGCGGGAGCGGTACTGCAGTCGCTTTACCGCACGGTTGTAACGAAAAGGGAGCTGAGCCAGAAGGCAAAGCTCTCTGTCTACCGCGCCATTTTCGTTCCTACCCTCACCTATGGTCATGAAGGATGGGTCATAACCGAAAGAACGAGATCGCGGGTAAAAGCGGCCGAGATGGGTTTTCTCTGCAGGGTGGCTGGTATCTCCCATAGGGATAAGGTGAGAAGTTCGGTCATCCGGGAGGGACTCGGAGTTGAACCGCTCCTCCTTCGCGTCAAAAGGAGCCAGTTGAGGTGGTTCGGGAACCTAGTTAGGATGCCACCTGGGCGCCTCCCTAGGGAGGTGTTCCAGGCACGTCCAGCTGGGAAGAGACCAAGGGGTAGACCTACTGTAGGACCAGGTGGAGGGATTATATCTCTTCGCTGGCTTATATTAATATGTTATTTATGACCAGTAAATGTACTATCTAAGGTTAAGTTCATCTCTCAACAACACCAAAGCAAGTTGTTTCCAGTTCCTGACCCGAACCCCACAAGAACTGCTACCTCCGCGACCCGACCACGGATAAGCGGGAGAAGATGGATGGATGGATGGATGTTATGTCAAAGACAGGTTATATTTCTAGATGCTTTACTTAAAAAAAAAAGAAGAAGTATTTTCTACATTTTTCTCCCAAATTAGAAATCCCATTTCCCAAAGCACTATGTTCCTTTATCATCAACCGGAAAGGTTTGGTCAGCCCCCGAGCTTCTTCTGTTAGTCCTGGAGTCACCAAATGCTAATTTGTACCACTTTAGTAGGCTTAACATATTCCTCCACTTTCAAATTATGCTTTTTTTTCACTCTTGTGAGGCTCAAATGGGTCACATCTTTACATCACTATAGTAACTCTCACATGTACTCAAATAAGAAATGTTGCATTCTCTGCAAAAACAAATAAAAGTACAAAGTGTATATTAGCCTAAACTTGGTGATAGACTAAGTCAGGTTTGATCTATCTATAACCCAGGAATGATGGTAAGGTCCAAAGATTGGACCAGACGTTTTGTTCCACAGGGCTTTCTACCTGATATCATGTTGTCCTATATATAGTACTTTAATCTTCAGCTGGTCAATACCACTTTCAAATATAACTTAATAAACACAATGATTACAGGTGACATTTCAATTTCCTCTGTCCCTGCTAGGATATATTTGGAAGAGCAGAAGAGAGGAAGAAAAAAAGGGGATGAGAAAACCGAATGAGAAAGTAGTCGGATAGGAAAATGACGAAAAATAGGGAGAAGAGAGAAGATTAAAGCGCAGAAAGAGGTATCAAGAATGGAGACATGGAAAGAAGAAGAATGAAAAAAGCAGAGGAGGCGAGAAGTAAAGGAGAGAGGAGTAAAGGCATGTGGGTGATGATTGATCATGACTAAGCATTATGCTGCTGGCTGTAAGTGAAGCCATTCATCAGGTGACCTGCTGCTCTGTCTGCTCTTCATTCAACGCTGCTTTCTCTCAACACAAAGTTTCATTACTTAACTGCAGACAGACGACGTCGGTTTGAGATCGATTACACCCAGCCAGTTAACATCAATTTCTATCTACGCTAACTCAAGTGCTGATAAGCAACTTTTTAAATCACAATAAATGAACTTGGGACATCCTACAAGATCAGTCACCAGCAATCTAGCAAAGTCAGGAATGAGCGGGGATACAGGGCACTCAGGGAGTGAAATGTTTATAAAACACAACCACAAAATCCCTACAACAAATCCCCCCTTGTGTTTTCTAAAGCTATTTTATTAGAATGTAAATCTATCGATCATTTTGCTCCATGCTTCTGGGTCAAGGACATGGTGGGATCAAACTAATAAGCAAGGTAGGCCGGACGTCCTTTTCCCCAGACATGTCCTCTAGGTGGGGACTCAGTTGGACATGCCAAGAATAAATAATACATTCAAAACCAACTTTTTTTTTAGAACAATGGATGAAGTGGTTGAATCCAAGCTCCTTTATGCTCTTCATCCACCCTTCTGTTTTTAAGACTTATCCAATACATAAAGGTCTAGGATTGGCCAAGCTGGCACAAAGTACTGGTTGCTCAACTTGTTCAGGTCCTATCTCTAACACAATGGCCTGACTTGCATTTAATCGGGTTCCAGACCAAGCTTTAAGGATGGTTACCTTTGAAGTGAAGCTGGGTCACTGTTGTGGTAGATCAGTGTTTTTTACATTTGTATGAACACAATCTTTTAGAACAGTCCAGTTTATGGGATAACTCTGCAGCGAACGATTTACGTCCAATGACAACATTCGGTGTAGAAAATATTGCGGCAGAAATTCTGCAGTTTGTGGTGAGTTGGTTAGGCGCCAGACTTTATGCCACACCACAGTTCAACGAAGAACTGACCCTGACTTTTTATGTTGTCATTAAATGTGATCCAAGATTTTTAAGTTTCAATATGAACGCTCGGTCTCCACTGACCCTATTTATTTGCACGTCTTCAGTGGTTGTCCTTCCAAAGGGAACTGTCTTTTGTACAGAAGCCGCAGCCTGTAGTTTTTTTTCATGAATGTCTAAGCTGGAGGGTCACTGAATCTCACTGCTGTGACGTTGCCTACTGTATATATGAATGGGTTTAGGTCTGCTAATCCCAGATATGTTGTATAGCTGAGTGTCTTTTGTTGTACAAACCCTGTCTAATGCACCAAAGGGACGGACAATGGAGTGAGCAGAGAGGGTCTTAACTACAGATTCACATTACTTTTGGGAGGTCATTCCTTACAGAAACATTCATATATAGAGTATGTCTTTTAACCTTGCCTTTTATAGAATTAATGATACAGGCTTTTTTAAATAGAAAATCGCAAAACTAGACAAAAGCAAGGAGGAAGAGATGACGATGGAGAAGGACAGAGCGGATAAGAGAGAAATAGAGAGAGGGAGAGTCTATGGGGACAAACAATACCCAGTGATGGTGTATATTGTCTCTGTTGTCACTGAGCATGGCAGTTTGATGCATCGCACTGCTGGACCAAAGACAATTCTGCGAATGCGGACAGCCTAGCGTATCTGCATATCGATTACTTGTGGCTGCCATAAATACGGTTTAATGGAACTGTCAGTGTGCCATCGCATATTAACTGAAGCTGGAGCTGAGCTGCAGCTGGATGCTGCTGCCAAACAATACTGGCCACATCTGGATCCAGGTTGAAAACAGCAGCGGGGGGAAGCAGGTGGTCTTATAAACCTGTACTGACTTGAACATGACCAACGCATGTTTGAGAAAGATATAACATTTTAATCTCATTAACTTCACTGTATGTTTACATCATAATAAAGTCTATATCCATGTCTGCCTAACATGTCATCACATCATGTTTTGGTATTAAACATCTTTGTGAAAATGTCATTAGCAATAGCAACACATCAATTATTGAGTTATTCGCAAAAGTATTTTGAGAGCCTTAAACTGCATTCACATGACACACGATTTGCTCACTACGAGGTTGGGCGTTACGGTGAAAACAGCTAGGTATGTTGTTTGTGTGGTTACCTCCTCTGGTAGCTTGTGCCGCAACATACAGCTGTTATCTGATTTGTTGAGCTTTGAAAGGTCAGTGTTAAGAGAGGTCAAAGATGCGCAATGCCCAGGTCTTCCGTCTTAGCAACGCCAGCGCAGAGCCTCTTAACCATTTGTCTTGTGAGCGTAGCTTTACTGATCTTGACCATTTGACCACCCTATCAGTTCATCCAAGAGTCAGGACGTTGGTGACGGATTTGAAGTTCCCTTCAGGCGTTCCTGAGATATGGTGTTCACAATAACGGCCGTATGGATTGACGTACGTACTTTGGATAACCTGATAAGGAAACGCCTTCAGGCTTCGCTGGCGCGGTGTGAGGTAAGAAATGGGATTCAGATTTACTCTTTCTTTTCTCCTTCCAGCCATTTGCCATTTTAGCTTTCGTTCCTTCTGTCCGTCTTAAAAGAAGCACCCCAGGGTCTTTCAAGGCTCCCATTAATTCAGAGCCATAAATTCTGAAATTCAGAATGACTGAAAGAGCTGGGATCACGAGGGAGGGTCACAACAATGTGATGCTGTTTCTTTAAAAACAAATCTAAAATGTTCTCTTTACATCTTCAAGTTATAGTCAAAACTGTAGTGCCGAGAGATAGGGAGTCAGAGGCGGTGCAAGGAAGGTGCAAAAGGATACTTTATTAGAGAGTAGAAAAGGTTGCAATCCGGGAAGAAGAGAGTGAAGTCAGGAGGGCACACAACATACAGTATATAGTAAACACATAACATGTCCGTGTGGGAACAATACCCCCAACTGTAGTTCCATGTATGAATTATGTCCCAGTGTATTAATAGGTGTTCACCACACAAGCCCCCCAGAATTCAAACATGGCAAAAAATCCTCGCGTCCGTGGAGGAAGCACCACAGGGGCCGAGGAGGGTGGGGTCGCAGGGGAGGGCCGGGCCATGGAATGGTCCGACGAAAGGGGGCCGCAGGAGAGGGTAGGGGCCCTAACGAGGGCGAGGGCGAGGGCACCCCCACCGGGGGCGGGCCGCAGTAGGTGTTGCGGCGAACCCAGCAGGAAAGGCGCACCCAGGCGCCGATGAAAACGTGAGTGGCGTCTGGAACCGCAGTCGAGGTGGTGAAAAAGGTGAGAGTGTCCACACGAGGTCAACCGGCTGGTCGAACCCCCTCTCCGGCACCGGAAAACATTTTCAGTCAGATG
>NW_011338812.1:0-4407 GCF_000735185.1 Notothenia coriiceps | reverse complement strand
ACACACACACACACACACACACACACACACACACACACACACACACACACACACACACACACACACACACACACACACACACACACACACACACACACACACACACACACACACACACACACACACACACACACACACACACACACTAACAGTCAAATATCATCATATTCATCATCAATCTGCCAACGCACTCTCACAGGTGCAGGGACGAGACAACAAGGACACCCGAGGATCTACACACACCTTGGTGAACACACACACACACACACACACACACACACACACACACACACACACACACACACACACACACACACACACACACACACACACACACACAGTTATAGAGTGTTCTGCACAGGTATACTTAATACAGGAATCTTTCAGGAAGCTAATGCAGTGAAAGTGGAGGAGATGAAATAGTTAGATTTGTACGATTGGCAGACTTCAGATGGGTCTGATGTTTTTATGATGAGTGCAGACTTCAAGGATGAGAAACCTGCAGAACATCAAACAGATTCTATAATCAGAAGATCAGAGGCACTGAAAACATGTGAGTCAAGATCACTCCTAACATTTGCTTTTCCGAGCGAAACCAAACGGGATCTGTTGGTACGCGTTCACAGCTTTAAGGACGAATACAGTTATATTTCTGATCTCATCTGTTGATCGTCCGTCACACGGTGCAAGGCTGACGGAGTAAAACCGAGGAGTGATAGGCGGTGTGATGTTTACGGCTTCACCTGAGGGGATACAAGAGAGTAAATGATGACGAGACTTTCCTCTTCCTCCCTCCACTCGGACCCATTTTCCAGGCAGCGTTCCTGACTCAAATCCAACGCCACGAACCTGTCGGAGTTCATCTGGAAACCTGTCGTCTCTCAGGAGTCCTGACCTGATCCCAAACTCTGGAAGCCCTAAAAAAGAAAGCTCTTGTTATATTAGGACCAGGAGACTGTGTTGATACAGATGTGGAAATATCCCAAGAGCTTTCACAACTGGTGATATCTGGATCTGGAGGAATAGTGAGCGAAGGATTGCTTTGGGAGATTCTCCACAAATATAAGGCGAGTAAAATGATGACGAGACTTTCCTCTTCCTTCCTCCTTCCCGACCCGTAAAGTCGTGACATCACTCAGCTCCTGATCCTCTCCGAAGACGACTCAGCAACTTACCGAGGGTTTATTCAGAAACACTGAAGCGTTCATGGAGCTGAAGGAATAGTGAAGACAGGATTTGTTTTGGAGAGTTTCCAAAACCGCAAATGTTGACGAGAATTTCCTCTTACCTCCTCCACGCTGACACACTTTCCAGCCGGCTGTCCTGAGGTGTTTCTGATTCAAATCAGACGAGTCCACACATCCTTCAGGAAGGTTGACTGAAGCTTTCATTCATTGAGCTGAATCAGAAGCGTTTTCGTCTCAAATCCCGCGCCATGAACCTGTCGGAGTTAATGTCGTGACATCACTCAGCTCTTGATCCTCTCTCAGCAACTTACCGAGGTTTATTTACTGAAGACGTTCCAGCTGTTGTCCTCAGCCTGATGATAATAGACACCTTTTTCAAATCACAACAGCATTCGTTATAAAGAAAGGATGAAAGAGAAGTAGATGGAGGTGAAGGGATCACATCATTCAGCGAGGTCTATTTGAAAAGACAAGTAGATTTGATGGAGCTGAATGAATAGCGTTTTCGTCTCGAATCCCTCGCCATGACCCTGCGTGGCGGAGGAAACCTGTCGGACTTTATCTCGAGAACCGTCTCGTCCCTGGAGTCCAACACCTGGTCTCCACGTGGATTCCAGGAAAGCGTAAAGAACGTGACGAACTCTGGATGTCTTGGTGGGAAAGACGCCGTCCTTGACGTGCAAACGGGGAACTGGACTAACTTCGAGGGGCTTTACGGGGAAGATGGCGTCCGTATCTTCGCCTCGTCTCGGTGTCACGGCATGGCGGAGAAGAACTGGGCGGCGTTGCTGATTGTAGTCGTCATCGCCGTCACGGTGATGGGGAACATTCTGGTGATCCTGGCTGTCTCGCTGGAGAAAAAGCTGCAAAACGCCACCAACTACTTTCTGATGTCTCTGGCCGTCGCTGACATGCTGCTGGGAATACTGGTCATGCCGGTCTCCATGGTGACCATCCTGTACGGTAAGATGGATGATTGATAATTGACGCTTGTGTCCTGGGGTTTCTGTAAAAGTGTGATTTGGTAAAAGGGACATTTGGTGTGTTGCTCACAGGCTCGCAGCTTCTCCCCCCACTCAGAGTCTGATTTGTTATCTGACGAGACTAACTGCATGTTGGAGGCTCTCTCTGCACGAGTCATTTAGAAGACAGCCTGAAGGATCAATCACATGCATTTGATGCAGGAATACTTACAGTCACATATTGATAGTTGGTACATCAGTTGCACGCTCTGTATAGCCATGAAGTCATGCCTCCACGATGCACAAAGACTTTAAATAACGTGTTTGAGGCCCTCTCTGCAGGAGAAAGGGCTCCACATGTAATTTAGATGACATGCATGGAGACTACATCACATGCAATGAATAATGGTATAATGGTTTATATATCAGTTGCTCGCCTTCTATAGCCATGAAAGAGTTTTAAAAAACTGCTCCTGCCTGCATGTGGGAGGCCCTGTCTGCAGGAGAAAGGGCTCCACATGTAGTTTAGATGACATGCATGGAGACTACATCACATGCATTTGATGAAGGAATACTTACAGTCACATATTGATAGTTGGTGCATCAGTCACTCACCTCGTATCACGATGAAATCTCAACTCCACGATGCACGAAGAATTTAAAAAACAAAGAAAGGTCTTGATGAATTGCAAACTGCGTCTGAATGCATGTTCGAGGCTGTCTCTTCAGGAGAAAGGCTCATTTAGATGAAGGAATTCTTCACCCACATAATAATGGTTTATATATCAGTTGCTCGTCTTCTATAGCCATGAAAGAGTTTTAAAAAACTGCTCCTGCCTGCATGTTGGAGGCCCTGTCTGCAGGAGAAAGGGCTCCAGATGTAATTTAGATGACATGCATGGAGACTACATCACATGCATTTGATGAAGGAATACTTACAGTCACATATTGATGGTTGGTACATCAGTTAGTCGCCTCATATCACCATGAAATCAAGCCTGAGAACAGAGAAACGTCTGGACTAACATGTTGGAGGCTCTCTCCGCAGGAGGGAAGGGGTCCAGGTGTAGTTTAGACGTAGAAATACTTAACCCACATAATATAGTGGCCTTCTATAGCCATGAAATCTTACCTCCGTCATGCACGAAGAGTTAAAGAAACTGCTCCTGCCTGCATGTTGGAGGAGAAAGGGCTCCACATTGTAATTGATCTGACAGCATGAAGACTGGATCCAATGCCTTGGATGACGGAACACTTGCCCCACATATTGATGGTTTATATACGAGTTGCTGTTACCACGAAATCGTGCCTCAAAAAGTGTTGATGAGTTTCAAAGTGCTCCTGCCTGCATGTCTGAGGCTTTCTGCAGAAGAAAAGTGGTCCAAATGTAACTTTCATGACAGCATGGAGAAATGAATCACTTAAAGTACGACATTTACTTCCAAAGAACGACCTCACACAAAATAATGGTTTCTTTATCAGAGACTCAACAGGCGTTCGCTTGGAGTCTTTCAGCACGGAGAAAAGAAACTGCAGGAATTTCATTTAGAGAAATACTTCACCTCAATGACTCACTTTGTGTTAGCCTGATTCCTTCAAGGAAACATCTCTTTGCCTCTGTAAGTGCCAGGAATACAAAAAGTCCACTACATGTATGTAATACCTTTAGTTACTTCTCAGATGTGGATGAACGATGTGAAATATAATCAAGTGTTAAATCAGACTTTAGTTCCACCTGGAGTAAATCCACCAGCTACCCTGCAGTATACAAAGTCATTCAAACTAGCTGCACCTTTACCAGCTTTGAGAACACTTTCATGATCAATCATTATAAAACATATCATATATATTATTCTGAAATGGACCAATCAGCACAATGAGTACTTTTACTGTCTTTCACTATATTTTGATGAGAATACTTTTCTACTTTCACTTGAGGAACATTTTGAATGCAGGACTTTTACTGTAACAGAGTATTCCTACACTCTGGTACTTCTACTTTTACTCAAGTACAAGATCTGAGTACTTCTACTTTTACTCAAGTACAAGATCTGAGTACTTCTACTTTTACTCAAGTACAAGATCTGAGTACTTCTACTTTTACTCAAGTACATACTCAAGTACAAGATCTGAGTACTTCTACTTTTACTCAAGTACAAGATCTGAGTACTTCTACTTTTACTCAAGTACAAGATCTGAGTACTTGTACTTTTACTCAAGAACAAGATCTGAGTACTTCTACTTTGACTCAAGAACAA
>NW_011338811.1:0-2834 GCF_000735185.1 Notothenia coriiceps | reverse complement strand
CTGTACTGACTGTTATAACAAATGAGTTATTTCCCTCAAATGCTACTTTATACTTTCATTACATTACATTGCATTGAACCGACGCTTTTATCCGAAGCGACTTACAGTAAGTACATTCGACCAGGAAGATACAACTTTGAAGAAAACAGAATCATATAAGTACATCAGGTTTCATAGAGCCAAACATTTCAAGTGCTACTCAACTGGCTAAACTGTAGATAAGCCACTCCTTTATTAGTATATAAGTGCTCTGTTAGCAGTTCTTTGTTAGTAATTCTATCGCTCGAAGTGGAGTCGAAAGAGATGAGTTTTCAGTCTGCGCCGGAAGATGTGTAAGCTATCTGCTGTCCTGATTTCAATGGGGAGCTCATTCCACCATTTTGGAGCCAGGATAGCAAACCCACGTGTTTTTGCTGATGGGAACTTGGGTCCCCCTCGCAGCGAGCCGTTTGGCTGATGCAGAGCGAAGTGCACACGCTGGGGTGTACAGTTTAACCATGTCCTGGATGTAAGAAGGGCCAGATCCATTCCACTTTCTTTCCATAACATTTGTTTTTGTACAAAATTGTTTCTTACATTTATCGGATAGGTTTTTGTAAATGTAGTGTCCTGACACTTCTTATTACCATTCCTGTCCAGTGAAAACCATGTGTCTCCAAATGTGGTTATTTTGATTTTGAATGTTTTTGAATAGCAAAAAGGAATAAGTGTCTTTTCGGGACAGTAGGCCATTATTATAAGACCACAGGTACGAACAATTCTGCGGTTCAGGACATTTTCTCAAGAACATGCTAAAGGAAACACCTAATTAGGAGATATTGTGAATGACAACTAATGCCGCGCAAACTACATATTACACCTTTTAAAGTTATTTCCTTCAATTATAAAACTGTGAAAAAGAGGTGGCGACTTACCCTTTAACTTGAAACCCTTTGCAGTTGGTGCAGAGCAAATATAATCGGTAGCCTTGGGTCTGCGCTACACCAATGTTTAATACAAAATAAATAGCTTTCTCTCTACTTTTGAAATGTAACAATACACAAAGAGACTTGATCACAGTTGATCTGTTTTAATTAGTTTACAGAGACAGACTCACAGATTGCATATAAAGTTGACTTAAAAGTTAACATAGATGTAATTTCAGAAAGTTTATAAAGTTTCATCAAACATATGTGCAAAGTAATTTAATTTCTTAATAGGATACCTGTTCTAATAATGTTTTCAAACCCTGTACACTGTTTGAACTTCTGTTAGTGACCACCCTGATGTGGATAGCCTAATGGTGGTGATGTCAGTAGGAGCCATCACAAAGGAAGTTCTTTTTCTCAGAGCAGTCTGCGATCTTAACACTGCCCATGTCGTTCTTAGATAAGACACCGCAGTGCTGCTCAGCGGGGGGGCAGGGGGGGAGGTGGTAGTACAACATACTTGCCCCGTTCACCCACAACCAGTCACCAGCCAGGAAACGGAGGCCTGCCCACACCTAAGGTGAGGAAACATTTAATGAACCTCCACCTGCTGTCCACAAAGCATTTTATCCAGCCTGTCCTCCTACAAAAAACAACCATATACTGTAGGTCGATTGTTCAGCAGCTTATTACGACCCAGAGTCACGTTTTAAAGTGAAGCACCTCAAGTGGTCGTGTAAGAAACAACATGCTCCGGTTGATTGCAAACGCTCCGGAGATTCTTTTATTCACAAATAACCCTCTCTGGAAAATCCTAAATTGTGCAATAGTCTGGCCATTAAAATGCTTTTTTATTAGATTTCTAGCGAGAAGTGTATATTGTACTTTTATAATCTACGTCCAGTCGATGTGTAGGATCTATAGTTTTGATAGATATTACGAAGATGATTTGAGGTCTCGCCAGGAGAACGTATACATGCGGCAGCTTCCATGTAAAGTTAGCGTCAACCCGTCATGGGGCGAAAACAGTATTTCCGGTCTCGAAGTTTTCATAATCAAACCGGAAGTATTCCCCTCACTGTCAAATGATTACACAGTGATATCTGCATTACTCATCCACTAAAAAACATCAGTTTATCCTTGTTAATTACACAATATTGATTGATTTAAATTGTGTACAATGCTTTTGTGTTTTTAACCTTCGATTCGGAGAAACAAATCGATTTTTTGGAGTTTAGACACTACAGAGTTTCCGAAGACACTACACTACCCAAAATCCTGAGCTATTGTTTGGGACTACAACATCCACCTTGCTTTACAAACCCCGTGATTAGTCATCAAGCTCTGTGATTGGATGTTGGAGTGGCAGTGCGACAAGGTTACGCCGAGTGTCAAACAGCTCGTTGAAACGGAATGGAACCACGGCAGACTTTCCAAAACCCCCCCGGAATGGAACCACGGCAGACTTTCCAAAACTGGAATTGGACGGGTCCAGCCCCCCCCCCCAGAACTGCTATTGTGTGTTTCGCAAAATGTTCTTTGGTACGTGTCTACTGGTAATTGTAGTTTTAAAAGACCTTTTCGTATTTCCCACAATTAGAAGTTGCCAGTATTAAACTGTGTACACCCTAGAAGTTTAGGGGATACGAAACACAGTGGGGTTATCAAATGTAAAACATATAATTAATACATGTGTGAATTAATATACCCACATGACACCTAAGGTCAGAAGAGCTTTATTTAACAGCTGGTCTTATGTCTGTGACCCCTCCTGTTGTTCATTGATAAGACTGAAACATGCACTTGTCAAGGTTCAGAGGAACATTTAGAAAATATGGCAGTAGCCATCGATTATCTTAAGATAAGATAAAATAATATATATTTTATTGATCCCAAGTTGGGAAATGTTTTTCTTACAGCGGCATG
>NW_011338810.1:0-1653 GCF_000735185.1 Notothenia coriiceps | reverse complement strand
AACAGTTGGGATACATAAAGCATCTTTATATCTATATGTTTGTGTGTGTGTGTGTGTGTGTGTGTGTGTGTGTGTGTGTGTGTGTGTGTGTGTGTGTGTGTGTGTGTGTGTGTGTGTGTGTGTCATTTATCTGAACGAGTTGTAAGAGTGTTTTTAAAAAGGCTTAAATAAATGTCACATTGTGATAGGAGATAGACATGCTAACAGTTAGCTTAGCATCTTAGCTCCCCCTCATTGTACCGCCTGTTAGCATGTAGCGTAGCACGTAGCGTAGCATGTAGCTTTCCACTCACTGTTGAACAGGCGCTCTCGCGGTTAGCAGCTAAGCTAACACAATGCTAACAGTCCTGTCCGCTGTCAGGTGTCTGTGAGACCGTCAAATCGTTACCTGTCCTCTCCGGACTTCTTCTGTTTTTTCCCCATTCTGCTTCTGCTCCGGTGCTCCGGTTGCTCTCCGGTTCTCTGTCCGTTCAACGACGGATTCACACACACACACACTGTCACAAAGATCGTCTCCAGATTGGGCCGCAGCAGAGGTCTTACTCCACGGATTCTTTCGGGACCAGAGAGAGCAAAGAATGCGCTGCCGTTACCATAGAAACAAGGACCGTTAGAGAGACGGATGATTAAAAATATACAATAAAATACAGAAATAATACAAATTTAAAATGACCATTAACAGCGAATATATACAAAATTACAATAAAATAATATATATATGACTTGTAATTAAGTACATTTAAATTCAAATTAAATAATAAGAAAAAGAATATTAAAAATAAAAATCAATGATAAAAAAGTATTAATAATAATAATGAATTCAATAAATGAATCTTAATGCTGTCCTTCAATTAAATATTTAAATCTGTATTTCATTTGTTGTCCAGAAAATGAAATCCTTTTAAAACATTCATCCCAAATACATTTTAAAAGCAACTTAAAGGGGACCTATCCACTTTTATACATAAATATGTGTCCTAGGTGCGTCAGGGAACTCACGCAGCTCCAGAAAATAAAACCCTCTCTCTTATCCTCCGTACCCAGATCTTTTAAAAACGGGTGTACAACGAGCGGATACAGATTCCATCCGAACTGACGTGTCCGTCTGAGGTGACGTCGGCGGACCCACAGAAAGTTGCTATCAGAAACAATGCCTGACGTGTTTTGGACGTAATCTCGTCTTTGTTTAAATTAGCAAGCCTCGCTAACACTCAGAGCTAACCTGTACTGGAGAGCACATGTGTTTAAAAAGCAGGAAATAAAAAAGGAACTCACCTTGTGATAAACCTGAAAGAGAAAAGTCATTTGAGCTCCATACTGTTTCAGAAATTATCCTTGATGTGGTTTAGAACAGGATGGCGTTTTATCACAGCAGAATGTAACTTTATCTCTGGTAGAATAGAGTGGCGAAGTCACGCCCATCTACTTCCGGTCCATGGGACCTTATTTAGGAAAAATGATATATAGAAGTCAATGGAGAGAGAAAACGTATCTTTCGATCCCGTTTGAATTGTGCCACGAACCCTAACCCTTAAAAAATCATTTCCATGTCAAAAAAGGCCACAGTTTGTCGTAAAACTGTTGAAATATAAGATCATAAAAAATACGCAACTAGAAAGACTACAAATCCCAGAGTCGTGTAAGTGATGTCAT
>NW_011338809.1:86717-128069 GCF_000735185.1 Notothenia coriiceps | reverse complement strand
CAATAATAATTGGGAGGGGGGGCGCGGCTGTTCTTATGTTCTCTGAGGGGAGGCTCACCTACCCACACTTTGAAAACCCCTGACCTACAGTACCCCACCTTTGAATAAAAAAATAAAAAAATAAATTAATCTTTTTTTTTTTTTTTTTATATGTCAGATTCCTCCACGTACCACTAGCGGGAGCTGGCGTACCACAGGTTGAGAACCACTGTATTAGACAATAGATACATAATTACTAAGTAGCAGATGAATGTTATGAAATTGTTTCAGCAGTTCAGGTGTTTAACAGTCTTATTGCCTGCGGGATGAAGCTGTCTCTGAATCTGGTTGTTTTTGTCCGGATGCTGCGGTAACGCCTGCCAGGCGGCAGCAGACTGAACAGTTTGTGGCTGGGGTGATGGTGCGATTTGTAATTCAATGTTTTGACAATATTTGACTCAAGTAAAGCATCTGGATTCTTCTTCCACCACTGCTTGCACATTCCAAATGTTAAGTAAGTCATATAACACCTTCCTTCCTTTTCCTTAAAAGGAGGTTTACCAGGTGAATGTAATGAGAATACATGTATTTATATTGCACATCTTTTAAGGAAAGACACAAGGTTCTTCAATCAAACAACAAGAAATACTTTGAGATGAGAAAAGGAATTTGTTTATTTGTATATTGTCTATTCTTTGTTACATGTAGTAGCAAAATGGCAATAAGACTTTGAGTTTTATATCTCGAGGTAATTTTTTAACCATCAATTAAGATAAGTTCCAAATGTTGTTTCAGTCATAAATAATATTTACAGTCTGTGATCTGTGCACACCCAGAGCAGTGTGGAGGAGGACATCAGAGCCGGTATCTTCCTAATAGGTGGCAAGTACCCTGCGTTGACCGTTTCAATATTAGATAGTGTGTTGAAAGGAGAAAAAAACAATGATCCGCAGAAATCATTTTTGTTACAGAGTTGTTCGCTACGAGCGTAAAAGCACACTATGGCACTCTGAGCCATTCTTTACTGCCTTTCACATGGAAAGCTTTATAGCTGGAGGAGATTGATTGGCTATAGTTCTAGTTGTGTGTGTTGTATTAAAACCAATAAAACCAGAGAGGTAATTTGAAAGGGATTTGGTTTTTTCTCTGAATTTGAGGCATACTTTGTTCAAATCCAGGCTTTAAGGGTGAATTACTTATCATACACGCAACGGTATAATATCTTTAATTTATTGATTTTGTTGCAAAATAAAGGATACAATTATAATTATAAGTAAATAAATGTGCCTATTTTTATCTTTAAAAATGATTATAAACATTAATTGAATAACTTTAAACATGGGAATGTTTGATAAAGCAACGTTTCTTAATTGAACCCTATGTTTCAGGATGAAAAATATAACTCAATGTTATTTTCATTGCTGAAACTATTATTACAAACTAAGAAATACCTGCAAGAGGCTTAGTGAAGAAGTCCGTCAACCAATTATTATTATTATTCCTAATTTATGTTTTTTTATCTCAGAAAATAATCCTCAAATATGAAATTAAAGCCTCTACAGTGTGGACTATTCAGATTTAATTCTAAAGGAAGTACGAGCAAAAAATGACATCAAGGGTGGATTAATTATGTGGTACAAAAAATATAATAAATACACAACTGCTGGTTGGTGAATAAATCATCTGTCTTGCTATTGAGATAAAAAGTCAGAATTTAATGAATATTTGAGAACAAATACATGAAATTGTTTAGAGTTAAATAATAGAATAGCCCAAGAGAAATAAAAAAGTTAAAATAACTGTCTGTTCATCACATGAGCGACATGAATGAAACAAGTGTAACAATATCAAATGTTGTGGAATTGGCACCAGAGTGGTCTCCATTACTACAGAAATCCCATCCACTCCACAAACATCCCTCTAACTAAATAAACCCAAATGAGGAGAAGTGGTTGAAATTAAAAAAGCGTCAACATTTGGTGATGAATTCTGTCCATTTGTATTGAAGTTCTTACATATTACAGGTAGAATATACAGTACATGATGTATACTGGTACACACACAGGCAATATAAAAGTGGCTAAATACAAAGAACCGCATTTACAAAAGCGTATTTAATGATTCAAGTACCTCTACCTTTATACTTCAGTTCTCTAGAGAATTCAAAAGCATCTGTACAAAATGTACAAGAATTGTATCCCATGCTGCATGCTAAAAGAAAATCGTATTTCACTAAACACTATTCATGTCAAAGAAGAGAGGACTGTACAGTTTTAGAGGAAACACACAAACCCTACAGCACACATGACGTCCATCGGGGAATTTGCAGGATTCATTTCTGGATTGGAGAATTTCAGTGCAGTCGTCTGATGTCTGAACTCAATCAAACATTTGTTAAGTGCTTTTGAACAACTCATCACATGAAATGACAGCGACTCTACAACTACAGGTCATCCATCTTGTGTGTGCGTATATTACTGGACGTTTCACAGACTGTCAAAAAGTGTTCAGCTCTATAGTTTCCAAATGAACTTCCTTTGACGTTCACTTGAAAGGTTAGTAGCTGGCATTATAGGGAAACAGAGACAGTGTTTAATTGTCCAATAAATTCATTTCAATCTTCTTCCTGCATAACAAGAGGTCTTCATAAGTGCACAGCAGGTCAGATGAACCTGAACATTAAATGGAAAACTTAGTTTATGAAATTAAACTCACATTTTTACGTCATTTATGCTCAGAATCTTTCAGCATTTATAGTCAGTTATTATCTATCTTTTCAGTATTTTCTATAGTTGTATGATGTTATTTTGATAGCGTGAGCTCCTGCACTCTAAAGAGATTCCCCGGTGGCTTTGTGTAGTATGAAGCCGCTGCGTTTTACCTACGTTTCCATATTAAACCGAGCATTAACTTGGGTTCTTCTTTCAGGGAAAATCCTATTTTTCCATAATTACCACCAAATGACAGTCCTGGCAAATCAACTGGTATACAATAGCTGCAATATAATCTATACATTCAGACTATTGTAGAGCACTTTGATTTTACAACTACATCTTAACTTTTGAAAATCAGCAAAAATCAGAAGAGACTGAATCTACAAATTACCATCATCTCAACGAGCTATTTTTAACCGACGTGAATCAGGACACTTCAGGGCTGATTACCTCTCTGACGTGGGGACATGAGAAATTCAAATCATCCAGAGGAAAGAGATCTAGCATTTAAAAGTAAAAAAACTAATATATATTTAAAATTGCAGGCATTAAAAACATGTTTACTTGAATAATCACTGTACATTGTTTAACATGTCAAAGTCTTACCATCAAAACTGGTAAACACCAGTGGCGATTTCATACAGGGATTCGTGCATAAGCATAGATACGCTGCTGAGAGTTCACTGAAGCAACGCTTTGATATGAAAAGGATGCTTACTATCATCAAACAAATCCTATTAAGAAGAGGAAGCACTTAAAATATAAATGGAGCATTTCAAAGTGGGTCACCTCTTTACAACTCGGATGCCTTTGGAAACCTCTTGTCAGTGATATAAAAGATGGAAATAACTGACAGCCGTAATGGCAGCTCTGCATTCAGTTCAATTATCACTTTGATTTGTTACGACCTTGCAAATCCTTTCAAAAGGCTTCAACACTGTACCATTCAGTAATAAAAGTACTGGACAGCACAGTTTCAAAAAAAGAAGAAAAAGTGAGGTTTGCTGTTCACGATTGACGACATGTGACTGGAGTCCAGCTGTGGCAGCACGGACCGGCTCTAACGCTGACCGAGGTTGTCGGGGGGGGGGTCCTGACCTCCTCAAGTCTCTCTGGGGTTTAGCACACGGTCTCTGAGTGCTAGTGGACGGAGCTTCTGCCGTGTCAGGGTTTTTGTGGGTCGTACTGCTGGTAGCGGTTTAGCTTGTCCGGATCGTTGGAAGCCATGTGGGTGAAATCCTGGAAAATGTCTTGGTAGGTTGCATCTCCTGCAAGAGGTAGAGAACACAAGGAATCAGCAACAGAAGGAAACGTAATCAAAGAGAAGTCAGACAGAATGGTTCAAACATTCGTCACACACATTCTGATCCTCTTGTGAGTTACTGAACACACTTTTATCTTTTCAGGCCTGTAAGAAACTTTGAAATAGTACAATTTGAGAGGGAAAAAAAAAGAATCACTAATTATCTCTTGCCATGGCACAAAAGCATTACAGACGTTGTTTCCCGTTCGGAACGAGATGATGTATCGTTTAATACCAAATGCAAGTTTGACTTCAGTTACTGAAATTGTAACTTTTGTTTGAGAAATCTGCTTCTTCACTCTGCAGGATATAACAACAACCCTCTGCAGAGTGGAGGGCTCATGCACAGTGACAGTATCAAAAGAACAAGAAAGAAAAAGTGGGCCGTACCTGTCAGAGTGCTGGCGTGGCTCGGAGTAGGAAAGAGAGCAAGAAAGAGGCAGACAGAGATAGGGAAGAACAGGAGAAGCAAACTAATGTCTGAAGGAAAACAGCCGGAGAGCTTTCCCTTTGACACTTTACAATAACTGCAGATCGACTCGGAAAGAAAAGACAAGCCCACAGATTCATTTTTTGTTAACAACTGTATTGTGTTTAAAGTGCAGGAGTATATTTACAAGAATACAGTTGTGTTGGCCTCAGCACCCCAAAGAAAAAAAGGGAACAGAAGAAAGGCACAAAAGTCCGGGGAGGAGAGGGAGAAAAGAAAAATACAGAAACAAAGAGAGGGAATTTACAACGAGCGATAGACAGGAGTGGATCAGAGCAATGAAGAAGAGTGTGAGAGAGAGAGAGAGAGAGAGAGAGAGAGAGAAGAGCAGCAGTTCTCAATCTGTTCAAGTGTAAAATCTTCCCTTTCACTTTTCTACAAGAGACAAATATTGATAAAAGAAACATTACTCTTTAAATACTTATAATTACATTTATAAATATATACACTTTCCCCCTTGAGATGTTAAAGTGCCCAAAACGCAGGCTGAGAACCGCCGCTCTGCTCTTCTTCCACACACTCAATCGGGTGGAAACATCTGAGTGGAGGGAACTCTCATCTTAATTAAAGGGTGGATTGATGAGGTTAGTTCTCGTTCACATTCATTACCCCTGAACACCCTTCATCATCCCCTCACTCATCAGCTGATTGGAGGTACTGATGAAGAGCGAGGCCCTTGGGCTTTAAAGAGGGCGAGCCAATGCCGGAAACAAATCCTCCCACAAAGCAAAACAACTTGAGGGTGATTCAGAGAGGGGAAGCTCTTCAGACTCCGCTCTGCTAATGACAAGCTGCCGCTGTTCCTCTGTGGTCAACGCTCTCAGAACTCCTGTTGACCTTTCTGCAATGCAGGTTATAGTTTCTCTAACAACAAGCTTTGCACACACTAAAGAATTAAGAAAACAGATGAACTCATTCTGTGTCATTCAGGTCCAAAACATTTCTGACTGTTTTTCTTTTTTAAATCATCCCAGAGGATATTCCACTTGAGAATAAAAGGGCAGCAGTGTGGCGAATACAAATCTAATCTAAAGTGGCACATCCAGCCCTCGGTATAAACGCTTCACTGTTTCAGGACAAATGGACGGCATTTCTGAGTGTAGCAGTCCCTCCTGTGGTCAACACACATATGCATGACTACCTTCATCATACAATCTAAAATCATCCCCTCAACCACTTTTTAAAAACGTCATTAACCTGTGAGAACACAATCACAACACAACCGGTTTTCTCTACTCTAACCAACGACTAGTCGTCGGCCAATCAATACATCACATACAGCAGGCGTTGCTCTGTCAACGTGAATGAAGAGAAATGACCTTTTAATCAAAAGTGCTTTGGCGACCCCCCCCCCAGGATTTGGGGCTGAATGGAGCGGGACGTGGGATAAAACTGGGGTCGATCATTCATTCTATCTATAAAACTCAAATGAGCTTTGCACTCATGATTATTTTATTTTTTAAAGCTTCCTTATGATTAAGATACATATAAGCTAGGACCAGCAGGTGATATGAATATATACATGTTTCTACACTATTGCACTCTTGCTTGACGTACCACCCTCAGATGGTTTGTCTATGTTTGAGTAAACCCCACTAATGTTCGATACAATCAAAGCCATGGCACTTAAAGGCCGTCATCGTCTTACAATTCTGGATTTCCCGTGATTACGGGCAATGAGCAAGCACATTTAACCAACTAATAACCAAGACACGTTATAGTCATTACAGGAAGTAAATACAGTACAATAATTGAAACAATAAGTTAGTATGTGAACACAGAGCCCCTCATGGCGTCACCACTGTGCTTATACTGCAGACTATAATGAAATGTATGTATGCACATCATTTACAACATATACAGTAAGCATACTATAACTAGTATAATCTTAATAAAAAAACAGTTCTAAAATACTTTTTGTCTGTACAGCAATGTCACAACAGCAAGATGCATTATAATTAGACAACAAACAGTTCTAATCAGTAAACAGGCTTTGAAAATGGTTAAGACTTCAAAGGGAAACCTAACAATCGCAGGACAATGTACAGTAGTTGCATAACCCTTAAAGGAATGTGCATAAAGAACTTCTGACAAATGGATTTCAAATCAAACACACACTACGCCTCACCGGACTGGTCAGATAATAAAAAATATCATTCAAAAGTCACGATTATTGCCAGAGAGTGACACCGACGTCACTTTGAGGTCACTGGATACTGGTGGCAGTTACTGGGCGGATCGTTTTTTTGCAAAGATACTGTGACTGATAGCGGAGACATAAACACTCCAACAAGTATTTTATCCAAAATAAAAAACGAATTTCTCATAAGCTGCTATAATTCACAGAACTTCTCTTAAAAAGTGATATTATTCAAACTTATAGGGAGTAGATACACATTATCTAGTCAAAAGTGACTTGAATGTTGTGCTATCAATAACTTTAAAGGAGTAACAGTCACTTCATTGAAAACGTTGATGTTCCAACTCTTCAGAAATGTCCAGAGTCAATGGCTTTAACACGGTCACATTGACACAGTGACCTGATGCTAACCAATATTTGCCCACACAGGACAGCAGCACACAGGGGCAGCTCTGACAGAGTCGGGCTCAGCTAACTCTAATCAGTCGGTCAAATCTCCCTTCAACTAGAGCTCACTTCATAAACTAGTTGCCCTATAATCAAACCTCCGAGCATGACTTCTCTGGGTTATCTTTTGAAGTGAACTGACCCCGACTCTGAAACCTGTCTTCACATTCCCCCTGATACAGCTGGGTTAGCAGTGTGTGGCCCCTGTGTTTCAATGACAGCGGACAGTTGTTAAGTCTCGTCCAGCTGCAGGCTAATAAACTCCTGCATGCACTTCCTGTACTGCATCTCGGTGGGGCTGTTGGTGTTATAATGACCTGACTGGCTGTAGGGCCCCTCCGCTTCTCGCATCTCCTCGTTCATCTTGGCCAGTCGCAACCTGAGAAACAGGAAGTAAGAGGTTATTCTCAGATGCAATCGATAAAAAACTAAAATCAGTTATTTTAATGACTGTGCTCACAGAAATACTCTGATCATAAAGGCAACTGTGTTAATAGAGGTAGAAGGAGGTCCACTGCATTATAATGACACCTTGTGGTGGATAGTTGTTACTACTTGTTGAACTATTTCAACTAGTACAGTGACTTAATGCTCATTTTTTAGGAGCCGTTACTCCAAATGATTAGTCAAATTTTCCAAACCAATCGAATGAACTTTAACATTTGACAACACGATCAGAAGTCAGACTTTTCTTAAGCAAGGCACCAAAACCCTAATGGTTACATGTTGCTGTGCTGGTGGTGTAGGTGTGTTCAGTGTGACAGCTCAGACATCTCTTCAAGAATAACTACAGATTAACACAAATACTATTAATATGAATAGCAATCATATCGATAACCAGAATAACACTCACAGTGTGACGATGTCTGCGTTGGCCGCTTCCACCGCTATGGTCAGGGGAGTTTTCTCATCAATGTCCGCAGCATTTTGATTTGCTCCTCTTTTTAAGAATAAACACACTTGCCTACAACAGAGAGAAAGGTTTGTCATTGTCTCGAGCTCACCTATAATCTGTGTTGCATCCCACTCTTCAAAATGCCCCAATATTCTCTGAGTATAAGTTTGTTGATGTAATAACGATGATGTGAAGGACTCACCCTGTGTGTCCCAGCAGGGTGGCGTGGTGCAGCGGGGCTCGGCCCTGAGCGTCCTGCTGGTTCACGTTACCTGCATTCTGGAGCAGGAACTCACAGGTGACCAGCGAACCCTGAAGGGAACCATTAGTGTAACACATTCAAAACTTTCCAGTGAGAAAAACCTGCTTACATTTTAGATTAGATGTTTTGTTTCACTGGCAATATTTATTTTGCATACAAGTTTTACAGTATTGTTAGAGCCAGTATTTTGTTTTTATCATAAAGGTGACGTCTGTAGTCAACCAGCGCCTCCTCTACAGTGACAGTGATGGGCAACCTCCGAGAAAGAAACCGTCGGGGAACAGTTTTTAACCGTCCAATTACCCTTTAAGTTATCAAGTTATATAAGCATTATCAAGAGAGAAAGAATACTTAAGTTGTTTGTTTTTTTATTTGAGTTTTGCCTATTTGTTTGGAATATTGTAAAGGCCTCTTTTCTTTATTGCGATGTGTAAAAGTTTGTTATTTTATTTTGAGCAAACACATCGCATTATATCATCCAAACCATCGGAGGCCAAGCAACTCTTCAACTGTAAGTAGCACAAAGATAAAGGAAAGGAAACAAGTTAAAAATGTCTGTTTAAGGCGTCTTGTGGCTTTCTAAAAACAAAACAAGGAAGGAAGCCACGACAAGTATATACCACAAAATGTTCTTTAGCAAGAATACAAACTCTCGATAAAATCTACATGAATGAAATCATTAAATGAGTGATAATAACATAGTATATAGAGTTTTCCCAACGCTCACCCCGTGCACGGCCATGATGAGCGGCGTCCTCTTGTCTTCCTCCGTGTTGACCCAGTTGACCTCGGCTCCGTGGGCCAGAGCCTCCGACATGTCGGGCAGAGAGCGGGCGCAGGCGGCCCAGTAGAGCTGCAGACCGGAGCTGTACTCCTTCGGCTCGTAGAACACCATCTCCTTAGAGGGGGAGGGGGGGGGCAGGGTGGCAGGCATGGCCATGGCCGGAGGCTCTGCAGCGTCTGAGAAGAGGAAGGTGGGAGACATTTGTATCAACAATTAACATGTAGATGAAAGTTGGTCTGTGCATTGTAAAGCAACAACAGTTCCCCTCTATAGATCTTCAAACTGTTTCTCATAAGTTCCAAACTTCGCCGCACTAGGAATTGCTTTAAATTCCTGGAGGAAAGTCCTCTAATACTTCTTTCTTTCTTTTCTCCAACATAGTGAAACATATCTAAAATCATCATATTTTTTGTAGTGATTGGGGATTCCTCTGGATATTTCTTTCTTTTTAGGCAAAAGGATAAGAAGCTTCAGGTCTTAGAAGGCCTACAGTTTGCGTGCAATTAAAGTTCAACAAGCCTGCGTTTGCTGCGTCTGATTGTTAAAATCTGTAATAGCTTAAATCAGAGTCCTGCCTTAAATATAGATGGTAGTGTGCAATATATGTCTTTTGTACACTAGCTTTTACATTTAATACAGCACTTTGAATGTGTGTCTCTTTTTTAGATATTGAAAGGCGTGGATATCTGTGTGATGACAGAGGAGGTGTGTGAGTGTGAGTCTGACCTGCGTCTGTCAGGCTGTTATTGGACGGGGTGTTGGCCAGCATCTCTCGGCTCCCATCAGCGCTGTTCTGGATGCCGCTGTCTGCACTTTTTACTGTAAAACAAAGAGTTTTTAATCACGACTTGTCAAATAAAACATCATTCACTGAGTGTATGAAATAAAAGGAACACCTTCTTGCTGTTTTCAGAGCATCATGCAGCTCCTAATGTTGCCCCTCAGAAAAGTTCTTTAATACTTTGAGTTAGTTTGTTATTACTAGATCAGTTATTGAACATCAACTGGTATCTCCAGTACGATAGGCAGAAACAGCAGGTGGTCCTTATATTTGATACAGAGTGTACACAAACAAGTCCCCGGCTGAAATCAACAGAGAGAGAACTGGAGACCCCCACCATCACCTTATGCTTCAGGACCCTAAATACCAAAAATATGATGAGACAAATACAATACAGACAATGACCAAAACCATGTGAGAGAAACACGTCCCAGCCCCGGGAAAAACAAAACATGGGAAGCTCTGCGATGCGCTTAACATGACAGCATGGTCCATTAGGAGGGTCTGGATGAGGAAGGGGGAACAGAGGAGTGGATGGAGGGTTGTTAGTCCACAGCCCCAAAGTAGAAATGGACAGAGGGGGGTGATGAGGAGGGGGAACACTGAGCATTTAGTACTTACTGCTCCTGAGCTTGGCAGAGTTGTCAAAGTAGGAGAAGAGCGAGTGAAGCTCGTCAGCACAGAAGAGAGAGTCGCGGCGGGCCTCCGAGCCGCGGGCAACAGCTACGTTAGGAATCATGGGAGTTTGGAAATTGGAAGGTGGAGGGTGTAAATTGAGTGGCAAGGTGGGGGGGGTTACAGGGTTACAGGGTAGGCAGTGAGAGCAGGGGTTAATCCAGGAGCACAGAACAGGAGAGGTGGAAGAAAGAGATTGAGGAAGAGGAGAAAGAGGAAGGCAGTAAGCAGAGAAAGTTAGACACTAGAGACACACTACGAGAAGCAATGGGAGGCAAAGAGGGCTTAGGCATATGCTGCTCACACAGAACATACAGTATGCTGGTGGGGGTGGGAGGGGGGGGTCACTTCTCCATGGCAGTACGAAATGTACATGGAGCGTACAATAAAAAAGGTGGCAACAATCACAAATGACACAAGCTTCGCCCTCTTGATGCAGTGTTTGGATTTAAAAAGGAATTTAAAGATCTGTACAACAGAAACATCCAACCTCTTAAATCCTGAATACAATGTGTGGTACATTGGGGTTTGTGAACCTTTAAAACCTTTAGAAGATTCATTTGTAAAACAGAGTTTAATTTCAGAGTATTCTTCTATATTCAAATTGGGAGTTATATAACTCTAGCCCTCATCCAAGTAGCCAGTCATTGGATTTAGGGGAAGAGGACAAAACACTTCTTATCCAAATATGCTAAGCCATCATCAACTGACCAGTTATCAAAATGTACCATGACTTATCCAAAACTAAAAATAATGTTGATTTTAAGAGGTTACATGTAAATACTTTTGGTATTAAATCTATCCAGCTTGAATTCAATACACTTTTTAGTTCCAGAAACCATCCACAGTCAGGATCAGTACAATGGAATATTGTCAGTTTCTCACTCATCAACACTCCTGGGTTAAATGTGTGTTATGTTTGTTCTTTTTGTCTACTGACCTGCTTGACCGGCTCTCAGTTTTGGGGTGGGGGGTGGTGGTCTCGGGGGCAGATGCTCAGAGCTGCTGCTCAGCCTCTTCTCCTGTTTGCTCAGAGAAACCACTTTGTTGCGAAGCTCCTCGTCCGACGGCAGGCGAACAAACCGGCGGTCCACGTATTTGGCTTTGATGTAGGCCTCGACCTCGTGCCTGTTTGGAATAAAACGCAGATGTTTCTGTTTGTAAATAAGGGAATCGTACTTTTTACTAGTTTAGCTACTTTAGCAATCTATTTTGTTGAAAAGATGTAAATCAAAAACAAATGTTAACCATCAAGAGTGAACGTTTCTTAATACCAAGACCATACTGTTTCTATTCTAATGAATTGCTCCATAAAAACATCCTTTGAGTCAGATACAGAAGAAAACTAAATACCAGGAGATGAATTCAATCGGATATAGATGAAGGGCGAGAATAAGTGTGAAAATACCAACATGCTTTCTAGCAGCTCTGTACCTTGGATCTCCGGGCTGGGGTTTCCTGGCTGCCAGCTCCTCTCGTCGAGCCTCATAGATCTGATTGATCGCTCCGTTTCCCAGTTCACACATCAACTGTGAAGTTCAAGGAAAAAAAAGGTCATTTGTTATCAGCCCTTGATTCAACGTAAGACTTTCAGTTCAAACAGGATGGTTGTGTTTATTTGTTTATGTGTTCCCTAACCTTTAGAAGTTCTGGCTCCCATGAATCCAAAGTCAGAGATCGCACCTTAGAGAAATGCACTCCCAGACTCCTGCAGGGGAAAGAAGCACACACAAGAAAACACATGGCATTGTTCATTTGGAATTTGTATATGGGTGGGCTTAGCAGCAAAACACAAAAGCATAATATGTAGAGAAGGTAGTTCTAAGAAAAATATGCATTACAACAGTTCTAAGCCTTTGTTTGTAATATTTATGTACGTTCAAAAATCTATTACTTCTGTTGAGTCAAAGTGTCAGAGATTTTTTTTAAAGCCACAAATTGGGTTGTTTAAGTAAATATATGGAAAATATGAATGTTTCTATTATGTAATCCTACAAATTCCTCAACCCACTCAGTTGAGAAATCACATTGAAGATGTACTACTTTTCTAGGTTGTAAAGAAAAGAATGGCTTGAATCCCTGGACACTTTTATTTTTAATTAAAATGTGACCGGAATGAAAATGAAATATTTCACCCTGGTAATTAAAGTAATGAAAGGTCTTAAAGACATCCTGAGCAGGCTGGGTGTTCTCCACACTGGGTTTACATTTCTCAATCCCTCCAGACCAAAATAACTCAGAATTAACTTTATTCCTGCAAATTAGAAGATTATTAAATAAAATATGCTGATACAAGGTTCCTCTGTTTATTAGCTTCTGTAAGTTTTCTGCTTGATCGATTAAATGTATTTAAGTGTTCATAACACTTCGATGTATGGGTGTGTGTGTCAAGACTTTCTGTGTTCCTTTGTGCGTTTGATATTTTATTGATCTATATCCTTGATGAATCTTTGTAATTGTAGGTCATTTATTTGCTACCATTGTTATGTCTACAGCTGTTTGAAACATGTTGTTAAAATATCTATAAAAAAGGCTTTGTTTACAGAAATCATTGTACTTTACCTGTGGATACCGGAGCACTGGATGCAGAGGGTGATGCCCAGGTTGATGCTGGCCCAGCGGGGGTCCGGCTGGCCGCAGTCGCAACAGCAGGTGTTCCCTGGGATCACCAGGACCTTCTGCAGGGCGCTCTCTCCTTTCAGTGGTCTCTCCTTCGGCTCCCCACCAGAGTCCAGGCTTCCTGTTGACGTGGAAGACTTCCTGTCCAGCTTCTGACAGAAAGAGAGAAGGCACAGAAGGATGGGAAAAAATCATTAAGAAAGGATATACAGTATCTACCTAAATGAAACGTTGTCCCCATGGTGTAACGTAAACAGTGTAAACAGAATGTAAACTTAAGCATGGGAAATCAGTGTTACATAAATAAACAGCGTTAAATGCGTCACCATATGATTTATGTATCGAAATTATATGAGAACCCCTCGACTGTCCCCTCAGTGTCTCTGTGTTTCTGGTTTTACCTCGCCTTCGTCTCCCTTGTCACGGAAGGCGGTGGCGATGCTGTTCTGGACGGCTTTGATCCAGGCCTGACGCAGCTTCTCCGAGTCTGCCTGCATCATACAGCTCCTGTTGGGACAAACCACATCACAGAGCTGCTGAATGTATATATGTGTGTGTGTGTGTGTGTGTGTGTGTGTGTGTGTGTGTGTGTGTGTGTGTGTGTGTGTGTGTGTGTGTGTGTGTGTGTGTGTGTGTGTGTGTGTGTGTAGGCTCGTACATTACTACTCCTGCCTCCCACCTTCAGTAACATATTCCAGTAGACTCAAACTTACTTGGTGGGCGACACCACTTCGAAACAGAAGCGCCGCTCCACGTCCTCACAGTGTTTGACGGTGCAGAGCCTCAGGTCTTCTACCACCACTGTGGGGTTGTCCTGAGGGGACAGCACAGCCACTTTGGTTAAACACTATTTACTCAAACACACAAACAATGATAAACGCCCAACATTTACTGTAAAACACAATAAAAGGTGTAGATTCATGAAAAGTTAAAACAGTACAAATCCCAAACTATATTTTGCCATCATTTTTAATCAACTCCAGTTACTAGATGACTGGTTTGTTTTAAGCTGCTGTCAGGATGTAGGAATTCTTTTTTCAAAACCAAGCAAAACCAAGGCGTGGTATTACCACCATTGAGAAATAAGGCATAACTAAAAGAAATTGACTATTTTACTTTAATTAATAGCATAGATATGTTTTCCATTCTGAGCTTTAGCTAAATGTAAACATTGTTGTTGTTGTTGTTATACAAAAAATGTATATATGTTGAGATGGATTGGATCATGTTACCATACACACAGAAAACACAAGCAGCTGTGGTTTATTCTATACTAAAGATATCATTAGATTTGGCTACTACAGCTCTTAAATGAAGCTACTGCATCCCTTTAAAAATACATGAGGGTTTTTTTGAGCTGGAAGTCAAACACATGCATATTTGATTGTGGTCTGTGTGCACGGAGTCACTTGACATACCTTAAATTTCTTCTGGTAAACTAGCTGATTGTTCTGGATGGAGAACCAACGCCTGAGAGGAGAAAAACAAAGTCACATGCTGTTGCTAGTGACGCTCCTAAAATAAGAGAAAGCTTTGATATAACTTTAGTGTGGACAAGAGTGATGGCTAGAGAGAGAACTGGTGTCTAGAAGGTGTTCTAAATGCCAATATGTATCATACACGTTGCAGAGAAAATAAACTCTACTTCAGGATAAAATATGATGGGAACAGTAATTCTATTAGAAACTCATCTGTACATCTTTTCCTTTTACATTCAACCTTATTATATTCTTATAAAAAGATCCTTATCAAGACATGTCTCAAAGTTCTTGCTGAGGTATTAAAATGTAAAGCACCTTTATTATCTTGATTCAACATTTTGATGACAGAGCTTGCCCTCTTACTGTAAATGCATAATCAGCCTACTGTAGCAATTCCTTATCATAAAATTGAATTTTTAATGTATTGAGCTGTGTCTGTCTGTACCTATTCCACGTCTTAAAGGCATTGCTGGCCCTCTTAAACAGATAGCCCTCCATTGCGATGCCGTTTTCTGCATCCACATTGTACTCCAGTTTGGTGTCGTCATTCGAGAAGTCCTAAACAAAACATGTCAGAAAGGGAAGAAAGAAAAATAGCAAAGACAGAAAAATCAGCAAACATAAAATGCACATTTCCCAAATTACTATCAGTATATTCATTAATTTTTTTTTTGTATTGACTTTTACTTGCAGGAAGTAGTAACTAAGCACTTTCCTGAAAGTCACAAAACACGGCCATCAGTCTCTTAAGTAACTTCCTGCAGAGCAACAACACTCGGCTGCTTCTTACACTAACCGGAATGATGTTTCAAACCAAACCAGACGAGATAGAAACAACACACACGCACAGCTGGTGGTTCCTGATGGAGTTATGATCTATTTCAATCCTTGATACGAATGCTCTGAGAAGGGAGATTATAACAAATCTAACAAAATACTGGAATATCTTCTAATGTTCAGTTTCAGTGCTTCAGACTATTTTACTTTCTAACGTCTTACTCGGTGTTTGAAGGTGCTTAGTGAATCTAATTGTACAGATAATATACAGTAAAGACTTTCCGTTTCAGCAAATTAAATCACATACTCAGTAGTTTGCCAAGACCGACCTGCAAATCAAACATAATCTAGTTTGGTGAGTCCAGCTTTTATCTACCTGAGCTGCTGTCACACTTTCCTGACCCCCTTACAGCTTTCTTAGCTTCAAGTGACATTTAACACCATGATGAATGTCTGTATGGGCCGGGGTGTGTTTGTGTGTGTCCTTGTGGGTACATTTACACCTTCTCCTCAACCAATTACAGCATTAATTCCTTTTAAAAAAATTTTTTTTAAAAGTATATATATATATATTTAAGCAATAGCTCACGACAGGCCGGTATATGCTCATTATATCACAGCTAAGGGGCGTGGTTCGGCCCGACGCGAAGCGTATATTTATAAAATATATTTATAAAACGGACAAGTCAAATCAAGCAATCTGATTGGTTCTTAGCCGTGATATACTGAGCGTATACCACGGGTAGAATTGTAAATTACTTTTCACAACAAGTCAGTATCCCTCCGCGTCTGAGAAAAACAGTATACAGTTGGGTTGAAAAGCAATTCATTACTGGAACAAGAAAGCAGCGGAGAAGTAACGGGGCAGAAAGCCTCCTTTTTACGCAGCGGTCCAGACATAGACATCAAACGGCAAAACATATTCAGTGTGCAGTTCCTTTGGCATTAGGGCAGGGATATCTAGACACTTTCCAAGGTTCGACATAATAAATTGTGCTACTTTTAAAGCAAGCAACGATGTTTTCAAATCTGTAATCAAAGAGGTCCGCAAAAACACTATCGACCAATCAGATTGCTTGATTTGACTTGTCAGTTTTATAAATATATTTAAATTTCTTCCGTTACGAAACAAACTTACAAAGCATAAGATGGAAACATTTAAGATTAACTTCGACCTCCGGGGGGGTATTACTATGGAGGAGTGGATTTAGCAGTGCCTATCTCCAGAAAAAAAAAAGCACCTAAACGACGGCATGCAGAGCTACGTGAAGAGCAGGTAGACCAACTGGAAAAGTACCACCGTTCAAAAGCTTTCTGATGCGAGTCTTGAAACAAAGCAGAGAAATTATGACCGTTAGTGGCCACAGGTGCGAAAGCTCTCTCCAGAGCTACTGGAAGCCCAATCTCGGGGACCGGAGAAAGTGGAGCAATATTCTCGCCACGCCAAGCCACAGCCTAGAACAACCTCAACCTATACAAGTCACCTCGTAAGCCATGCTACTGATGCTGGACAGTTTTTCAGTGGGTGCACAATAAACGGCAACACACATTAATGTAAATAAACAGCCAATTAATGGATCAACGCTCTCTGTCTAATATGTTCGCTAGCTGTTAGTGTTGTTGCATAGCAACCACCTCGCACTATGTTTTGTGCAGAAGGCAACGGAGGGACAATTTTATTTTGAACATCATAATTTACTAATAAAAACTATTTAAATTAGAGTCTGTATTTTTCTTTCATATTGCCACACTTGGTAACCGTGATGGTTGTCGGCCCGACGCGACGGCCTGTCGTGAGCTATTGCTTAAATATATACAGAATGTGATACACATTCCTATTCTCAGTGAAAGTAACTATAAAGTCATTTTGATTTCTTGCCTTCAACAAATATTGTGATTGCATTCTGTCTTTGTTTTAGATGTTTCTCTTTACAATAAATATTTTACGAGATATTTACAGTGAAGAGTTTCACTGACAGAGACCTAAGTGTGTTTGATGTAGTGCATCACTTCTGTTGCATGACTGCACATTGTAACATTGCATGGATCTTTCAATGTAACCTGAGCAAAAGCTTTGTTTAAACCCCTTTGCCCTATGATACCATGATATTTCAAATGGACACACAATTTTCCATCATGACATACACTGGGACGACAGAGGTTATTTTGGGTGCACAATGGGAACAAACTGTGTCTATGTTAAGCTCCTGAACAGAAAGACAAAGGAAAACACTAATCCAGCCATTCAACACATTCACTTTTCCTAAAGGTAGGACAAAATGAACCTTAGATATAGGGGAACGCAATTTTCATAATCCTCCCAATAACTAAATTCCTAAGTCATACAAATGCTTAATGCCCAGCTCAGAACCCTTAATGGTCAGTTGATGGCTCACTTAATTAGGAAACACAACCACGATGTTGTATGTGATGTTCACTCACACATGTACACAAACAAACAAGCACAGCAATCCATACAACCATGAAAAACTCCCTGATCAAGACTGAGGCCAAAGAAGAAAATGCATATAGAGCTACACCCTGGCTGTCATGTGAAATCCTGTCTGGTTCTCTTGTTTCATCTATAGGTCGAGACATTTCAGTGACCGCTTTGGTTTGTGAAACCATGACACATATATTTAAAAACAGGTAGTGGTCAAACTGGAAGTTATTCAGTTGTTTTAAGTTCCTGACACATTTTAAAGATGCAAGGTTTTGGCCTGACAACAGAGATGTGTTCATTAATTTATCCAAAGAGTCACGATGGACAGCAACAAACCACTCACTGACATCAAACCAGCAACCGGACCATACCGGCAACATCAATAAGGCTTCAAAATGAACATGCTGCATAATCAAAACACATCAACACTGATGCATGAGTGGCACACTAAAATGAGGAAACACATGAAGGTGCAAACATCAACACAAAGACTGCAATGCAGTCTCTTGGCGTGTGCAGGAGAGGAAAGGAGAGGAGACAGAAGGGGGGAGGTTGGGTTACAAAGCGGAAGTCAGATGAAAATCGATGCGGTGACTCTACGTACGGAGGTCGACCTCCAAGCGCAAAAGTTGCGGCAGTCTGGTAAAGACTCAGGCTCAGTCACCTCCTAAAATGTCGCACACAGCAAGAGAATGACACACAGAGAACATAAATATGTATTTCTTATGCTACCACAGTATAATAAGGAATTATGAATATGTCAAAATAAAAATGGAATACACACAAGAAAAATCACCTGAAGGAACAAACATAAACACAGACTGTTACTATAAATAGCCATGGGCAAAGACACTGTCGCATGCAGGGTCTCACAGATACTCTCAATCTCCCTCCTACAGCTAAACTCACCAGATACCAAACGTAGTGAAAACGGCTGAAAATCTTCATGTTTCACAGATTTTATGAAGGCTGGGCCCTCTTTTCTGTGTGAATGTTCCCCTGTGAGGCAGTTGATTCTTTGCTATCTCAAGGTCTCCCTGTGAAGCATCTCAATGGCAGTGTGTCACTGTAAGCAGCGAGGCCCGTCTCCCCAACCCTCACCTCCTCTCTTACGGCTGTGTATGTCTATCAAAACTTTCGTCACTGCCTCTGCTGCTGCTGCTGCTGCTGCTGCTGCTCCTCCTCCTCGTGAGGCCTGAGCGAAGGTCACCTATGTGTCTTGGTCTGTGTGAGTGTGTTTGTGCGAGTGTGAGTGTGAGTGTGAGTGTGTGTGTGTGTGTGTGTGTGACTGTTGGGCTTGAATAATCAAGTAGACTGTGCAGAAGAGCCCGGGCATCAAACATTTATACTGACTTACATTTAACAGACGTGCACTCAGCTTTTCCCTTCAAGCTCTCATCTCCCTCCTGTGTGTGTGTGTGTGTGTGTGTGTGTGTGTGTGTGTGTGTGTGTGTGTGTGTGTGTGTGTGTGTGTGTGTGTGTGTGTGTGTGTGTGTGTGTGTGTGTGTGAGACAGTTAGGAGGATATGGCTTATTCTTGCATAAAGACAATCAGATCATCTTAAAACTATAGCCACTTCAAGACAAATTACACATGTTGTCTTTCTTTATGAGACAAGACAGGACAATCTTTAAGTCAGCAGAACATCTCTCTCTGTTAGTGCCATTGTCACACCGTCATGCTCTGTGGTCATAGTGCTGCTGCACACAGGCATGTTAAATCAATGAAGTGATGATGGGACAGAGTGAAATAAAGACGACAGTTTGCATAGTACTGATAAGACATACAACACATAATGACTCGGAATAAAATAATAGGGGTCCGACATGATCATTACAATTCGAAAAATTCACCAATTACTTTACAAGACCTCTGGCTTTTATTTAAAAACACACGTTCTGACTCATACTAGAATATAAAATAAACTTGTTCTGCCCATTGAAGTTTCACAACACTACCAAAACCTTCACACATTTGTCTACCAGTAACTGATGAGGACAACAACAGTGGTAAACCACCTGCATCACCGACGCAACTACAAAAGCAAGAGGAGGAGTCGGAGAGATGTGTACAAGTCTGTTTAGTTTATGTTGCTGCAAAAGGCTCTGGTCAATAAGGCCGATACAGAAACCTGCAAAAACCTAAACCTGGCCCCTGTCGAAGATTGTCAGCCTGATATCACTTCTGTGCACTTTGACCTCTAACATTTGGGAAATATTCATGTTCCTGATCATAAATGAAGTAATTCAGCAATGTTGTGCTGTAAAGCTGAGGTTCATATACCAACGTGAAGCCATTGTACCTTGTAAGTGCAACAACTCACCTTGACAACAAATGTCTGTGTATCCTATTTCCTCAGGGTAAATTTGCCAGAACGATACATTTATTTTCCACCGCAATTGCAGAATGTTATAATGAAACTATGTGCTATTAGTATGCTTCACTTAGTTCAGCCTTTGAGACATAACTGAACATAAATAGGACAAAGACCATCCTTCTTGCCAATACTCAACACACTTTGGTTGATTTTACATCTGAAGATAACAAAACAAAACTTAGCACAAAAAAGCAACATAATACAAGGTGGGAAGCCATGTGTAAGATCACTATGGTATGAAAATAGTCTTAATTTCATGTCACAAGGACACGTGTGATGACAGACTATCTATGAAATGGCATCATATCATTTATGTTCCCAGTTTAATCTCGTGATGAACAGGCTCGCTGGTCTTGTCACAAATGACGTTACAGTAGCTGCAGAGGTGGAGCCCAAGCAGTTAAAGTAACGTGTACAGAATCTTTTCACACATGCTGCAGACATGACACAGAAATGACAGTGAAGGAGAAAGGAAAGAGTAACAAAGCTTACCTGAATAGCAGCCTGAAGTGAGTAAAAGAAGAAGAGAGCAGAAGTAGAAGACAGAAAAAGACAGTTGGTTAAGAGCGTCTGCGTATACGTAGCCAGACAAGAGAGAGAGCAAGAGCGAGTGTTGGGAGCGAGACGATATATAAATAGCATCTATAAATTGAGGGAGGGGAGGCGGAGGATAGTTGCTCAAGGACAGGTGGAAGTTGGCACACGTACCATCAGTGACGGAGCAGGAGGGAATACAGAGAGGGAAAGAGGACAAGATGCAAAAGAAAACACAGATGGAGAAGGCAAAGACACAAATCAAAATACAAAACGATATAAGGAGAGAACAAACAGAGGGGGTTGGGGGGTGGGGGGGGGGAGATGTACTACTTGAACACAGTTCAGACTAGAATGAACACAATTGTCAACAGAAGCCCAGCAGACAACAGCTGGATATAGAAGTGGCAGATGCTGTCTGGAGTTAATGATGTTGTGTAATCTCCAATTAAAGCTATGCGCAATTAACCACCACATACTCTAACATGATGTTATTCCCACACATTCCTAACTTTATATTTTATTCTATACTGGGAAAGTTCATAGAGCTTCAAACATGCACAGTGTCCGAAATGAACAGAAACTGAAAGCATTCATGTTCTAAATAGCTACTCAATTACATACATTTAATGTTAAGGGGGGTGGTCTGATACTTTTATGTCATTTTTGGTTTTTTTCCTCTTTCCATTTCATTTCTTGTAAACATTTCTGGTGCACCCTTCTGGTTAACAATATGTCAACAAGTGTGGCTCACTGGTCATATAAGTGTTGGCACGGGTGCTGAGCAGAGATGGGAGGGATCTGAAACTCAACCTCATTTGTTTGGAAATGGGTTTCCGTCAGCTGTCAATAATGCATGGGTGTGTGGCTGAGATCATCCCTGGAGATCTCCTTACACCTGAGGGCGGAGTACTACCTCCATTCACCCACATGACAAATGAACAGTGAATGGCCGCAATTGATCTATTGAGCTTTCGTATGTGAATGCCCCCTTAGGCAAATAATTGTACAAGTAATGTTTCTTTCAAATACAAATAATTCATTTGACTTCAGCATGTAAATGAACCTAGCAAAATGTACTTTGAACGCTTTCATCCCGAGACCTTTACTGTACCAGAGGCTTGTAATATCTTAGCATAGTGTTCAGAGAGAGCTCAGTGCAGGGGAGCGGTGACTGTAGTGAAGAGGGAGCACAAGAGGATGTGGGGTAGAAGCTAAATCCTGCAATGACCAAGGCTTTGTGGGATCTAACAGTCATAAGGTCTGTAAACATGCGAGACAAATCCAGGCTCAGAGTAGCCTGGCCCTGTTGAGCACACTTTGTTGAGTCAGTGTGTGTGTGTTTTTGTTTGTGTTTTTCAGATTGCTAGGCAAGGAAAGGAGGATAACGTTGTCATTTATGATTCACAATTGTGCACCTATGCATGATGTTGCATATTAAGCAATATAAATGATGTTGTATTGTGTGGTGGGTGCACAATGTAATGGATTAGCTGCTAACTATTAGAATAATGGACAACTCTTAATATAATCAATGTATCAGTTGGAGTAATTCCAGCTTCCTAATTATTCATATGTTCTGGTTTCTTTACTCCTCTGTGAAACATTGTTCAATTCTTTCACCATTTTACAAACCAACTGCATCCAATAATATTCAGATCAAATTAAAATAATGTTTGTTTGCAGGTTGTGCAAAGTGCTAATAGTGTGAATACTTTTTAGTTTCCATGTGCTTAGTGGGTTTTGTGTCAAAGTGAAGGTGGGAACATATGTGTGTACCTTTTGCTGGATGGTGGAGTGTTTCTGCTCCATGTCCCTCTTCTCTTTGGCAGCATCCACCACCAGCAGGTCCAACTGCAAGAGAGAGAACATCTGATTAGTCACGCTCACCATAAATGCAAATGTTTTCCTTTTTCTTTTTTAAATGTATATTCTACATTGGTGAATGAATCCAAAAATAACGCATACGTACACAACAAAAAACATATTCCAACATCAATATGGTCAAGATGTTTTGCTTTGATGCGTTCATGTTACATTTCTTCTTCTTTCAGGGCAAAGTATGAACGTCTATTTTTTTTTACAATCACAGAGAAAGCAGTACGTGTAAAGGTCGTACAATCTAACACGGGGCCATTACAATGAAAGCGTTCTCTTTCGTCTCCATTTGAAAGGTGTGAGTGTGCACCAACACTTCATTCCCCTTTTCATTTGCGAGAGCACGATTGATTCCAGCAGATAAATAACTTTTCCAGAGGCCACAGCGAGAGAAGACAGGCCTTCTCTAAACAAAATGGACCGTGCTGTGGAGGCTTCATCATGTGTGAAATTGGATGGGGCATGATTGATTCTCCTCGAGTAACCGTTGAGTGCAGACCAGAGGAGTACAAAGCATCTTTTGGGAAGAAGGCAACAAATCTAAAAAAAGACTTAAATGAACTGGTGGAGGTCATAGTGGTGAAAATGTGTTGTTTTGCCTTAAAGCAGTGAATTTCTACCTCTTGATAGTCTGTGGCTGCAATCTGACCTTAAGCATCGTGACTAGTGGTTTAAACACAAAAGATTCATTATCTGCATGTTAAAGGCGGGATGTTGCATGTTTACTACAGCTAAGCTTTATTCCTTATATGCTTTAAATGGCTGCTGTAGATTTATAGACACTAGATACTGTACCACAACTTCCAGCTAAATGGCAATTCATGCTAATTGCTAACAGAGAAGTCAGTGGGCAAAATGAGATAGAAGAGGGCGGAATTGTATTTCCTTTCTGGTGCTGCAAAAGCCTTTTAAGATTTTGAAACCTATACTTTTTGCATTATTATTATTATTATTTCAATGTTTTTTCTATCACAAAATATAGAAAATATCACAAAAATGCTGTAATCAAATAATTTCAGAGAAGAATTTGTGGGAGCCAAATCTTTTGTTTTCTTTGGACAGGAAATGGGTGGACGTCAGAGCGAGAGGCTGATAACATCAGATGGGAAATGTTTTCCCCGTCCCATTGTGACAACTAGTCCAGTCCAGACCATCTATCTGCTTTACTGTATCTACAAAGGCAGGTGTGTGGGCTTGTGTCTCCACATATTTGTGACAGTCTCACCTCTAACGTCTTATCCATCTTACTATGCAGCCCCCAGTGACAATGGCAGCGGAGACAATTGCCTCAGATGTCTCACTGTTTGTCTCCTACAGACCACACGGAAGAATTCGGGTCACATTGCTCAGATCTGTCCCGACATGTTACCCCATGCTGACAAGCTGCATGATTCATGGAAAAGATACAAAACATCCTTTTGAATGAATATGTTCACTCAAAACATGTGCAGCCCTGAGGCTTTGTGTCATGGAACGATGCAATCAGCTGATTATTTTATATTTAGACAAAGTCCAGCTGTTTCCAAAAGCTACAATGGAAAAAGTGGCACATTTGACATGAATCATAAATTGGTGATTCAAAAACCTCCTTAAAGGATCTCCAGCCGTTTTCGTTTTTATCTTAGACAGGATTTTGATAAATAATAATATTATTACTGTCACTTTCTTGATCGATTAGTCTTTACTTATTTCTTTCTCTTTTGACTTTTTTTTGTCTTGCTCTTTATACTAGCTTTGTTACTAATTCCCAAACAAGCACAAACACTTACTTTTGGTTTTCTGCAACTACATTACTATGTGTAACTTCAAAAACTGAATTCACTTCAATTTTTTGGCCACCATTTCTTACCTTTATATTTATAATCATTTTATTTTGTATTTATAAGTTGGCTTACAGTTCCCAAGCATAAACACATTGCAGACATATCATGCAATGCAACTATATTTAAACCAAGCTGGGGTAAAAAAAACAGCTTTATTTGTATTTTACTTCAAGCATTTCCTTTCACCATACTTTGAAATTAAGACCAAAACGTACAGTAGTAGCAATTTTTGATCTCTAATGCTAATTTCCCCGCCCTTGATCTCTTTCTCTTTGACTACAGGCATCAAGTCATATGTTCAGACCTGTTGACAGCTCCTCCACACCTCCCTGCACAGCCTCTCCACTTTCTTCAGCTTCATGATGGAGGGCAGAAAAGAAATAATCCACAATCCTCTTGTCGCTGCTTCCCACAGCTTGGCCTCTATTCTTCCTCTCCTTTAAGTTTTGCACTATTCCAAATTCAGTGCGACAGGCTTACGATCCCCACAACGCATTTATATACAGCTGCATCTCTCATTCCCTCTCTCCTTGCACGATCTGTTTTCTTTTGCACTTCTCTTCCTTTTTCTTCACACAACCCTCGCTGTGCTTTGAGTGTGGCAGGCTTACAGTCCATGCCTCTCCATTCCACTTCAATCACTTTTCCTTTGAGAAGATTACATTCCGCCTCTTATCCCTTCCTACAATCTGCTTTCAAAGTGGGTCCTCTCCTCCCGATGTTCTTCTCCCAGCACTCTTTGGTTCTGTCTGTCAACTTCTGGATCGTCCAACCGTCAGATGGTTCTAACTCCAGAACATGAAGGGTAGAAATCCCTCTTTCCTCTGATCCAATTTAGGGGACCACTGTCCCACCTCTTCAGATCTGGCTCCCAAATGTTTCTGTTTCTCAAATTAAAAATACTGTTTGTTTCCTTCTTCAATTTGTTGTTGGTTAAACCGTCACAAAAACATGTTTCAAAGCTCCTTTTCTCTAAGAAGTGCCCTCTAATCTTCTGCTCCTCTCCAGCTCTGTGACTGGTCTCCTTTCTTCCTTTGTCTTTCACCCAGTTTTGTGAAACAAGTTTGTCTCCTCCGGTTCTTCTACTGCTCAAGTCTCAGAGATTATATTCCAAAACCTCCAAAAATCAATCTGAGGTTTATTTGCTGTGTTTGTTCAGCTGACCGTCAATGCGACTGACTGTGAGAAAAATACTTTTCCAGCCCCCTTGCTTTCTTCCTCATTCCTACTCAGTGTAAGAGCAGCTCAACTGTGATAATCATCTTAAAGTCACATTCGGGCCATCCTCTGGCTCAGAGGGAAGGCTCTGTTTATCAGAGGATGCACACAAACACTCGCAGAGCTAAAGTATCAGTTGGCGAAAAGATAGCAGTAAACCCACACTGAGAGGGTAGGAACACAAACACAAAGGAAGAGTGCGTCTGGAGGTCAAAGGGCAGTTGTACTGCTTCCTAATGATGAAAATGAAAACCCACTGTGTACAAACTCAGAAGATGGATAAAGTCACATTTCAAGGTCTGCACTTGAAACACTAACTTTAAGCTCTTAATGAACCCTGAACATGTTTTAGGTTCTAAACAACATTGTCTTTGTCTAGATAATAAAAAGTGTTTACCCTTGACACGGCACTGGTATTTAAACTTAGCTAACAAATATTCAGCTCCTCTGCTTGAAATAAACGTTTGCTTGTGTTGCAAAAGTTTATACAGAATGTTATAATAACATTGCAAGTGCCGGATGTCTCCGACTAAGTTAATGTTTGGATTTAAACAAATTGTTTAATTAAAATAAAGGGGAAAAGGCAAACTAAATTGTGAGCACTTTAAATGAATTACTTGCTGACAAAATTAAGGGTTCACCTTAAAAACAAAGAAATGTAAAAGTATATAATAAATATATATGTATTTGCTGCTGACGCTTTCTGTTTTGGTGACATTCAAAACCTCTTAACGGATACATATATGCATCTGCCTGTGTGTGTGTGTGTGTGTGTGTGTGTGTGTGTGTGTGTGTGTTGTTGTGTGTGTGTGTGTGTGTGTGTGTGTGTGTGTGTGTGTGTGTGTGTGTGTGTGTGTGTGTGTGTGTGTGGCAGTGCTGTTGCCTGTACAGTACCTGTCCTCCAAGCTGTTTCATCAGAGGTTGTAGTTCACTAAAGAGGTCATATCCTTGATGGAAGAACGTCAGGTGGGCATACATAAAGGACAACATCTGTGGAGAGAAAACTGTGAATATTAAGAGAGCCAGAAGGGATGCTGCATCAATCATTTGAGAAGTAAGAAAAGTAAACTCACTGATTTCAGGATTTCTGATCTTCTTTTTGATTGTAGCACGTTGATCTGTAAGGAACAAAAACAGAACTGTAAGAAGTAGAAAGGATTTCATATTTATGATGAAACTCAACATGCACAACATCAACACCAAACTAAGGAAATAAAACGTAATCAACAGTGACGATATCAAAGAAGAACACAGAGAAAGGGCATAAGACACAAGGGGAACTGAGGTGAGACTTAAGATAAAAAAAAGAACTTCCAGAGAAAAGGACAAATTAAAGAGAGTAGGCGAGCATGAAATGAGTTGAACTGAAGCAGAAGAAAATGCCCCCAAGCTTTCCTGGACCGTAGTTCCTCGTACCGACACTAGGAGGAGCTCCATGTCCCGTGTTAACTCAGGGATGCTGTGGTAAACTGTCTCACATATCATCAACAGTATCCTGCTGCATTTATCATGGCCTCCCGTCTCCCTCTCTGTTTGTGTGTTTGAAGCAGACTCCTCTTCATCTGCAGCTAATTAGCTCTGTGCTGCTCATCTGTCCGGAGAACTTATCTTAAGTTAATGTCTCAGAGTGGAGATCAATTATGTCAGCTTGTAAGTACAGCCAGTGAGCTAGTTAGCTTAATTTTGACTGATGGGGTACTAATGACTGCGCGAGAGTAGAGTCATTGCCTGGGCATGGTGCATGCATACAGCTACGATAGAACGTGAGGAAGCTTCTGAAAAACACTCATGCTTACAGATTAACTTGGGTCACATTATTTTTATTTTATTGTGGTTATAGCAGCTTCAAAATGTGATGAACAAAAGTTGAAATCCTTTCTGTCGCCATCGATATGGTTTCCGATGTAGATTGTGAGGCCATTTTCCTTGACAACCCTAACCACACTTGGTGTTTATACACAGATGTAACATATACCCAGAGGACGATGCATCAACACTTTACAAGCCCCCTCCTTCTTTTGATTACAGTCAATTAGACAATTAGTAGTTTTGACTGGAATGACACCTATAAATGATGGTTGTTAAAACAGCAAAGTTCATTATGGTGTCAACCTACAAAAGCTACATGTATGAGCAATTTGTTGGTAAGTGGTTGTAAATCATGAAGGCTTACATTTTGAATTATTTGGCAATTTCCTGTTAGTTCAATTTTGTAGATTAACAACTCCCATTTTCTCTACTGGGTGTAATCCTTGCTTCTGCTTTTCTGTGTATGGTATTAATGGTTCGTATGTCAGGCGTGTCAAGTTACAGCTGCATGAAGTCGATGCGTTTTCAAATCATTCATTACATTTAGACGTGTTTTTTTTTAGGCTTGACCAACATTCAATAAAGTCAGCCCGATGTTTAAAAAGTCAGCATTGTATGATCCAGCTCAACGTGGCCCAGTAGGGTAAAGAGAAATGCTCCATTTTTTAAATGTCATGAAGTCTAGCTTACAACCTCTCACATATATTTTCTTCTCCCTCTACCATCTTGCATGTCACTGGAAACTGTGCGCTGTATAATTAAGCAAAAATGCCACACATACAATCTAAAAAGAAGATTTTTTTTAAAGTAAAATCTGTCTGAAATGTTTCCTGAAAGCAGAGCTGCAGAAGTTAGCAGTATTTCAAAAGTGCTGACAGCACAACCCAAAAGTGAAACTTTAAAAGGAGACCAATTTAAATCAGCTGTGCTAGCTGCTGGGTTTATAGATGAACATGACTAACATGCAAGATAAAAAACTCAACTAATTTCTCACAGCCAGGCTTCATTTGATTGGAGAGTGATTACGCAGTGGGATGCTGGGGCAGACTGCCAAACCTATTTTCAACCAGCTTTTGGGTTTCTTTTCTAAATCTAATTTTAAAAAGGACTGTGTCCATAGAGCATTGTCTGTTTCTTTGGAGTGAGATTCAATAACAGGGCTGGCAGCTGCTTTATCAGAGAGCACGAAGCATTCATCAGTGCTGCTGCTGTGGCCAAGACGAGATGCAGAGGGCGCGGCCGATGCATTCAATTAATGAGAAGTTTTTATGGCAAAAGGTCAGAGCACAAGACATCTGTTTGGATTCGACAGAAGAAAAAAAAGGTACAAGACGTACACTGATTGAGAATGTTAAGCACTAGAAGGAACATATTTTCATAAAAGGAGATATGCAGCGTTTAAGATTTAATCCCTGACAGTTATTTCACACTACACAGATGATAAAACCTCTCAAAACCTTTTTTATGAATGAGTGTCTTATCTCATTCTGATACCATTTCTATTTACAAATAGTTCAATAAAATGTAGCAAAATCCTTCTAGAACTGCTATACATGAGTTTTCTTATTATCGTTAATAAGACCTTTACAGTCTAACTATGTACTATCAGGTTACTGTTTACACTTCTGGTCGACACTGCTACTAATTCAACAGCTGCTCCCGGGTCTGCTGCTACTGTTCTTTGTTCCAAATTGACTGCGATGTGGTTAACTGGAACCTGACAGGTGGATGAGATTCTGTGTTTCACTTTAGATTTAACAGAAGCGAACACAGCTGCTGTTCATTCCTCTCTGTGTCAGCATTTTTTTTTAACCTGACTCAGCATATAAATTCAATATCCAGAGCTTTGTTGGCAATGGTACGCAGAGGAATATTGCGCACGACTCTGCTTAGCTGGCCTTTTTTTAAAAGCTTCCAAAGATTTTGTGCAACACGGGACTCCTGACACTTTTCTCTTAAAACAATGTGACCTCGTTTGCAGATGTTGTTCATTACCTCTCCTTTAAAGAGTGCTTCAATGTAAACCCCTAGATGAGTTTCTGTACCTGTAAGACGTAGTCGAGGACGATGTGTCGGAAGCACTTGCGCGTGGCGGTGAGGATGTTGGTGGCCTCCTCCACCTCATGCTGCTTGTTGCGGGGAGCCTGAGCGTTCTTGATCAGCGCCGCCTCCTTTTCCTCGCTCACTTTATCGAATTGCTTCTTGGCTTCTTTAAATTTACGTAGGTCACTGTCAAAGAAATGCAGGGGACAGAGGATTATTAAGACAAATACATTCAATTAAAATATTGTTTAAGTATTGATTAGTTGAGTGAAGGGGGATTTAAGTTAGGCAAACAGGCAGTTGTCAAATCAATTAAAAGGTACTTATTATAAGTATATGGATGTGAGAAAAAAAGTTTTACAAATGTATTTTTATCGCTGCTGATCACTCATTTTGAGCACTAAAAATATGTCTTTAATTGAGCTGGGTGAAAATAGATGGTTTCACAACTATTACACTGGTGCAACAGCATTTACATACAATTTAAGGATAACGTTTTAAAGTTTTTTTATTTACTACCTGACTAGGGTCAAATTGGACATGTCTCTACGTTGTCAACAATGTTGTAAGGGGAAAAGTTGAAATGTAAGAGGAAGCAAAGCTATCTCTGGATGTGAAGCAACAGCACCATGGTCCGACAACAGGAACACACAAAGGTTAAAGGTGGTTTCATATCTTGGTCAGCTGGAAATCCAGGAAGGTTCAAACAAACAAAATTGTTTGCTAAAACTATTTGGCCCAGGACTTGTGCTGAGTCCGTGTAGGTGACTTGAAGAGGAGGACAACATTTTTTAAATGGGATTAATGTTTAAGGGCTGCACGGTAGCGAGTCATTATGAGAGAACATGTATCCCAGCTGTCTTTGAGAAGCATGAGTGCTGCTGATGTGGGCGTTAAGCTTCGGTTTGCCAGGGGTAAAAACAGCTAATCCTCATAATGAAATGAACTGAAAGGCCCCACTGCTTACTGCACTTATACAAGCAGTCTGGAATTCAGTTCTGTATAAGAAGGTTTTAAACAGGGAGATATTATCTAGAAAATATATTTTATGTAATTAAATGACTTGCATGCCATGTCTTGATCATCTGTCCATCAGATATGTGACATCCCCCCAGCTTCTGCTTTATTTTCAGAATTTCCAGAAAGGCCTTTCTCTATTCAATAGCTAGTAAATATTTTCTCCAGGTTTTAGACGGGTTTGAAGAATATTAACTCCAGTTTTCCTCATTTTAAGTTGATCTGAATACAAGCATGAGTAAAAGTCTAAAAGTGCAGCAGCGTGTTATGACGGAGAGATTGGACAGAAAATTAGGCCACTCTTCAAAGGCTCAGATTGCTCAGAGATATAACCAGCCTTGTCCATCTTTATTCAATGAATACTCACTCTTTGATAAATGTCTGAAGCTGGATCTTGATTGATCTCTGGGCCTGATCGAATAATATCTGTGAGGAAGGAAAGAAGGAAACGGTAAATGCTTATGCTTTGCTAAAAAGCTTCAATAGTTGAACAGTTCCAACATTAAACATCTTCTTCTAGGAAACCAGGAAAGAGCTGATAAATGTATTTTACTCTCCAGTCAGCATATGGCACCCCTGTTTAGGGGGATTTTTGTAACACTGCAGGTTGCAATTAGGCAGCTAAATATACGCAAACAAGCTGTGTGTGTACATTCCCCTCATAAAAACGAAAGGACGAGAATTGACCCGACTCGCTTATTTTTGCCAGTGAGTCATAGTCTCATTAACCTGCGTGCCTCCTCAAAATGAGCTACCAAGCAAAAGGCCAAACAACAACCCTGAACACTGAAGTGATTTCACGGCCAGACAAGACAATATGAGCAGTGTGGCTGGGAGAGGCTCCGAGTGACAAACAGATTGAGCTCTGTGTTTGAGTGAATCATGTGCTGAAAGATCGCTGAGCGGCAAAAACCTATCTGACAGTCAGCTGATGCGACCACAGTTTCCACTGTTGAGTAACAATCCCAGGCCGGCATTGTGGCTGCCGGAGGCTTTAAGGGTCCAGTGAAGGAAGCTAATAAGATTTGATGAAGAAAGACTTCCCTGTTGAGTGAGGGTAGACTGCCAACGCTGCAGGTTTTTGGTTCAAATAGATCTGTATCTCATTTAATCTGGGAACGTTACAGTCTGAATTTAAGGTGGAACCAATACTGTCTGTAAAACCAAATTAAACGAAACCTGAACCAAACTAGCCCAAACCTCTAATTGATATACTACACATTCAACGATCTGATTTAATCCATTTTTTCACTTTCTTCTTAGGAAAGTTTCAAACACCAAATGTTTGGCATTTTGGCTTTAAAAATGACTTTAACAAAACAGTAGCTGATGAATTTTCTGTCATTAACGGATCAATTCATAAAATAAATATATCCAAATAAAAGTCCCTCTAACTTATTTTGCCTCACACAAATCATATACGTAGTTGTGGCAGTAGCAATGATAACATCAATGGCAGATATGCAGAAAAGGCTTTTTAACAATTTAGTAGAAGTGTGGCCTCATCAAGACAATTCATTTTAGTTTGTCTGTTCAATCATATTCCAGTTTGTGAACCCAAACCATTTTAGGGATTCATATTAATAGCAGCTAAAGTTCCCGGGCGTGCATAAAGACTTCAAAAAGGTCAAACCCCAGTAGCGGCACCCCTGGCTCGGTTGTTTGTTCTACCAAACATGTCGCACACAGTGGGATGCGCTCTGAACATGTTATGCAAACGTAAAAGAAACAAGACATGACAAGGGAGATCAAGCAAAACACTTCATCTATAGAACAAGCGCTTCAAGCTCGCCCTGTGCCTCATCTCTGTCATCATGGGAGTCTTAATGAGAGGACAAACAAAGTTGTGTTTGCATTTCTGGATGTCAGTGTCACCAGAGACTGACGACTTAGGAGACTACCAAGGGGACTCTGGGAAAGAATGTCCACATCATTAGATCTGTGCTAGCAGGCTCCTTGGAGAGCGTGATGAGGGACGTGAGAGGATAACGTCCCTCATCAATAAGGAGCCATGGTTATTTATCGTCAAGTAGTGGTTGGACCGTGGAGATCATCAGATGACAATGCAGGAAACACATGAAACTGAACAGAAAAGTCTGACTGAAGCCTATTATGGTTCTTCCTGTGTCTCCAGGATGACAACCACATTGTAAAAAAAAAAATGACCACGGACATGTTTACCTCGGTAGCACATGATTCATTCCAACAGATATCCCAGATTCCACAATATGGGAGGCAGGGAATTGATTTCATTGCTATGCTTCTGACATAAGAAATGTATCAAAGGAGGGGGTTTTAGGCGTCTCACCATATTTTACATAAGCCAAAGTTTGCACATTTTTACAGTAATGCTAATTCTCTATAGAGCAATTCCTCTCAACTCCTAGTCATCCTCTCACAGACCCAGTGTCTCTGTCTTGTAGTCTGCTGCTGTCCTTCTGGGCAGTAAATACAAACTGACAGTTAAAGAGCTCTTCCAGACTGTCGGCACAGCGGAGTTTTGTCATCAACCAGCTGTAAATGGGGTTATAAAAAAAACACATCCGGTTTCACATGGCAGTGTATGCGTACCGTGTGATAGTTGATCATCTCCTGCAGGCTTTCAGCAAACTTTGTGAGACTCGACTGTGGGGAGAATAAAATGAGAGAGATGAAGAGAATTGGCATGTATTTAATATCAATAACACAAACTTTATCACAAAGTGCACATGTCATCTATTTATGAGGTACTACCTGTATTAAAGAAAGTAAGAGGCGAATGTCTACTACATGTTTCATCACATATGTCTAGACAAACACAAGTCGGACAGGTATTGTTACATGAGAACTGTGGTGTATTTTGGAGACACAATAACACTTTGGGAGAGAATTCTTTTGGCTAAGTTGCTCCCACCAAATACACTCAGAGGCTGAACTGTAACCCGAGGGAGGGAGACACACAAAGGCAGAGAGGAAGCGCTTGCCTCGCCATGCAAAAGTAATGTGAGAAAGCAAAACAAAACATCTTGACCTCGGCAAGACCCAGTGGACAGTGCAAAGTTTTACTATGCCTCATTTTTCTTTTTATAGATTCAAACTGGCAAATTGAAAATACTTGAAACAATGACATGAGGTAGTGAGTGCAAACGGAGGCAGTGCAGGTCTCTATATCTTGGAACCAGGAAGAATCAACCACTATGTCAATTTGTGTAATGTTTATGTTTTTTTGTATACGACTAATAACTTGAAATCTTATCAAATATGTCATCATTGAATTTAAGGTGGATGAAAGACTGCCCCCATACATGACAAGAGAAACACGCCCACTCTGTAATGCTGTTGGTTAAGATCAAGTGTTTTTGTTTACCTCTATGACCTCATCTTTGTTGGACTGCTGGGCTAGCTCCCGGATCCCGTTGACAAACTGCCTGTTGGCTGCATTGTAGGCTTTTCCAGCGTCAATCATCCCAATGCACAACTTCACCAACTAGGGAGAGAAAAAGAAAGAGGCAGGTGGTTAGGGGGTTAAAGTAGAGACATGAAGAAATGCAGTAATTGACAGAATAAAGAGAAGATGAAAAACTTAGTGAAGAGAAACTACAACAAAGTGGGGCATTTCTTCAGGACATCCTGTCTTATTAAAAACACTTCAAGTTTGCTGTTTGGAATAGATTCAGAGGGATTTATTGAAACAAAGAAGAGCAAAAGACTAACACTGACGTCAGTTTCTGGTTAACAGCAGGCCCTTCTTTCCCTTCTGACTCATTTGGGGCGAACATAATTCCAGGTTATGTAAACTCACAACAAACACTGGCTGTTCTCCATCAAGTCCCACACTGCAGATGAAAGAGAGCCTACGTATGCCTCTTCAGCCAAAGCAGCTACATAACTTAGCCCAAAACACTCCTTTTCTTATAGCAATCTCCTTAACAGATTAGTCAGTGATTAACAGATTAAAGCTGATCAAACACAAATGTAATGTCTTTCCTTCTAGAAAGTATTTGATCAATTGATAATTTAACGGGTAAAATCTGAAATTAGATAAAAACACAAGCAAATAATTTCGCTCACATTAAACTAATATTAATAATGCTGTCACTCAAATTGTGGTATTCCATTACAATACAGAATAGGAAAACTACATTAATTTAGGTATACCTATAAAACCGTCTTAGCAGCACAGGTCAGAAGGTAATATGTAACTTTCTAAGTGACCTAATACTGTAGGTGCTTGTCTTACGCAGGAAACTTTTAAAGAATCAGTAGGTCATGTTAAGGTTGATGTTAATCTTTTACCTAAATACACGTAACGCATGCATTAACACACACACACACACACACACACACACACACACACACACACACACACACACACACACACACACACACACACACCTGTTTGATCCCCTTTGCACAAGATAATTACTTTCTCTCTTTCCGCCTCACAAATGACCGAAGGATGGAATCAACTCTCTTCTTTAACCAAAAACGTAACATATAACCTTCATGAAAGTTTTAATTAGTTATTGCAGGAAGCTTGTATAAGTTTAGTGAGGGGACCTGGACTGGTAACTATGAGTGTTTTCATAGTAAAATAATGTATTATTTGTCTTATACAGTAATGTGTATGTAAATCATGTGTTAACTAAATGTTGTCCAGACATCTTTCAGTTAGACCGTTCAAAGGAGCAACAAACTGTGACCACCATGAGGGATTATTTTACTTAAAGGTGACCAATCATGCAAAATGCACTTTTGTACATCTTTTATACATGAATATGTGTCCCCATGCTAGAATGCATGATCTGTTTGGTATTTTGAAAAATAAAAATTATAAATATGCCTTATATAGGTATGGTCCTACACTATATTATTCAAATATAGCATGATAGGTCCACTTTAACATAAATAGAACCAAAGTTTTAATCAAAACTGACCTGGTAATAAGAAAGCTATAAACAGAATCAGAATACCTTTATTAGTCCCACGTAGGGGAAATGTGCGTAGTTACAGCAGGAAAAAAAGAGCAACAGGCAACTTAATGTTACATATGCTAAATATGTGACATGCATTTAAAAAAAAATTCTAAGTTATGATATAATAAAAAAATATATAATAAAAAATAAAAAGTAACATAATTTAAAAGTCATCAGTCTCTTAGGAAAGTGGTCCTTTTATGAACAGATTTAATATTGGATCAGTTAAAAGTTCAATGTAGTCAACATGGCTGTGTGTGTATATGCGTGGCAGGTAGGAAGCTTCAAGAAAGAGTTGATCTCTGGGGTCTTCAGCCCGTTTTCTCTCGCCTCCACCCAGAAACACGTACACACTCACATACAGTCTCACAGCCATACTTATGCACACAGACACACCCACTCTCCAGCAGATCCTTCCTCTCCAGAGCAGAGGGGGAAGTGAGGCCGGGGCTGAGTCACAGAGGAGGAGGAGGAGGAGGAGGAGGAGGAGGAGGAGGAGGAGGAGGAGTGAGGGTGGGACTCTGTAAGACTGTAAGTCCAGAAACAATAAACTGGGTTCTTCCAAGCTGCAGGTCTCGCCCTCAGCTAGGGAACATGCTCTCAGCTCTGCGGGGAGTCGACAGCAGGAGAGATTGCTTTTTCATTCAGAGAAGGACAAATACTGAGTGCTTCTAGTTACCTTGGTTGGTTTATTAGTTTAGTTTGGTTCATTTGAGAACAATTAGTGAGATGAACTCTGATGCGGCTCCCTAGGCAAGAGAATATAATCTGAACCATCAACAGGAAACAAAGACAAAAGGCTACTTTACTGGTTCCTGTGTGAAAGGTAGACTCTACCTAGAAAGTCAAGTCACACAAGTCTGCTCCAACTTCAGAGTCACTGTTCAACAATGGATTTGGTCGTGCTTTAATAATACATCATCTTACTCAAAAGGCAATCTGAGACAAACCTTCAGCTTTCCACTCACAGGACGGCCTCCGTCAGTTCAAACAGTAGAACAAATGAACAATCAAGCAATGTTTTCCATGGGTGGTACTCACTTTGTCGAGCTTGGATTCCAACTCACACACATCCCCCTCCACTTCCTCTATGGTCGCTCTGTGGGGAAAGAAGAAAAGAATTTGAAATCAAGCGTAAACATGAGTCAATACTATTGACTTCGCTGACACAGAGAAGCATTCACACGCTTAAAGATGAAGGGAAAAGAGACACTGCTGGGGAATCCTAAATAGAAGAAAATTAACTCCCTATGTAGCACTTTGGTTAACAGTCTTTGCAAAATTATTACCTTTGTACCATTTGTCATGTGTCCTGCGTTCAGTGCACAAAGTAAACATGCTTATTTCACAAGTTTAATGTTTGAGTCAATACTTTGAAATAGAAGGGAAGCATTGAACAGCGCACACATATAAAGAATTAGAAGAGCATATTATAACTGACATCATATCTGGATTAATTGACCAGATGTATGACATCATGCTCTATGATGATTGGACTCATATTTGCTTGACTGTTCTATATTTGTCATCATCTTAACCAGGGGGGGAGTTCAAGCTAGATGGAACAATTCTAATTCACCAACAAGCCCATATTGTACAACTGTAGCCTCTGAAAACGACATGATATTCAACAGTTCTGACACAGCCAGGCTCAGAAACACACACCATGAGAGGCAGCCAAACTGAGAGCTGCCATTTTGGGTAATGCCACAGGCCTGGAGTTAAGTCTGGCAGTCTGCCCCTGAAAATGTGACAAGGGCACAGCTCGGTTCTCCACAGGATCAACAGCCTACGAGCACACGAGCGCCACGACTAAAAGACCTCACCGCAGCAGAGGCTTGCTGAATGAATCAGAAGTCATTTTTGATAGAAATCTATGCGGTTTAACTTGTTATTGTAACCTTACATTATTGTCTGACAGATAGCTTTACTACTTTACACAGGACGACTGCAGCAGAAGTGACACATGGATGTCGATGGAGAGCGCAAACCTCTGCCAAATCCTCTATCAATGTTAACGAAAGTGAAAATATATCCGCCCCCTGATTCGGCTCAGCTCCAAAAGAAACGATGGGTTCTTCGTTGGCTCATGCAGCATAAACCTTTTCATCTAGTTTCATGGATCTGTCTAGGACTGTCTCCGTAATCCGGCTGACAAGCAAACAAACCAAAAAACATACCTTTCTTGGCGTCGGTTATTTTTTAAAAAGTCCAATAATTATTAATCATGTTATGAAGGAGATACTTTTGTTATTGACCTGACTCGAGGATACGACAGCAGGAAAGGTGCTTCATATCCTACAGCTAAGATGTGGCTTCAAGTTGATGCATGTTCCACATTTGCAAAAGTTTAGCAGTAACCAAAAGGGCAACACCGGAGTAGTAAACATTGTAGCTGGAGCATTCTGTGCCTTTTTGTTCATCGTAAAACTGATTGTCCAGATCTCTTGCCCTGTGGATGTACATGTATCTTTTTGTACATGTCATATAGGACTGTGAATGTGTGTGTGTCAGTTTAGAGCCAAGGGATTAACAGTGACACCGTGCTTTGGCAGCGGGTGGCATTTCCCAAACCCCCTCCAGCTGTTTGTTCTTCCGTGTGGCGTCACTCTGACAGCTGCCAACATCTGCTCGGCGTCAGGGGAACGAGGCGACTGAGTGCTTTTGGCAAGTGATGCACAATCAAGGTTCCCTGTGTACATGTGCAGAATACCATTACTTTATACAGTCTGCTTTAATAATGATACTTATATATACTTGCATTGTGTTGGTGTGCTTTATGGTATACGTATATACTTCTTTAATCATGCATCAACCCAGAAAAAGAAGTAGTACTAGCCACTAAACTTATACTGCTAAAAGGATGAACTTTATGTCATGAATAATGTACTCACCTTTTGTACGCAATACATTCAAACACATACTTCAAGGCCATAAACTTGCATCAGTTCAATCAAGTGTGTATACATCTTCTCTACCAATTCATTCAACTTAGTCTACTAGAACAGCTTGCAACGTGGGAACAGTGTCACAGAGCATCTGTGCAGTGACATTGTGTTAAGTCCTTCTATCCACTATGTTTTGGGTTAAGTACACCAGTAGGGCAAACGGGGGCAAACGCAATAAAGAGCCTGTCCCTTTCACACAGACATTAATCCTGGTCAAAAGCTAATTTTAAAAGCCCTGTTTGCTTTTGAGAGATGCTTCAGGCAAAGTCCATTTCTTTTATGAATAACACAGATAATGAATTTGGCTGCTGATGGCCTCCGGTGTCTGACTTTTTTGTAGGAAGAATTTTGAGCTCTTCTTATATTTTTCTATACTCACACACTAGGCATTTTGCAGGCAGCAGCCAGAGGAAAGGGCTTAGGCTTTCAGAGCAGCAAGTCCCAGATTAGTCATTACTGGAAGATTTGGGGGAAAATGACTCCCACACAAAGGCCACCTCAATAACACGTTTACTAATCTATCAACATCTATTGTAAAGTTATTATTACCAAGTTCTGAATACATGTCAGGCAGATCTGTACGTTTCTAAATCTTGGGTTACTCTTCATTCTTTCAACAACACCTATGTCCTTTATGAAAGTCTTTGATGTGTTCATGTGTTCAGGTGTAGCTGCTCAGGGGCAAACAGCAGGGCACCTTTAAAGAGAAGCTCTCAGATGTGAATGTGTAAAACTGAGTGACTGAAGGCGGCATAGTCATGACTCATGAACAAAGTCAGACACACCCTTTCCCTGAAATACAATTAAAAAAAATCATACTTGGAAAACCTACTCGATGTCTGTCAGTCGCTCTCTGGCTTTCGATGCAACCACGAGAACATGACTGGTTCTTTCTAATCTCGTAACTTGAGCTTGCAGGGTGAACTTGTGAAAGCGCTGACAGAGGATAAGAAAAGGGAGGGGCGGCGGCGAATAGAAAATCTGGGCCATTGACTCACAGCTCTGACCTTGGAGCAGGTCCAGCCTGAGTTTGGATAATGAGCAGCAGAAAAAGAGTGAGAGAGATTGACTTCTAATTCTAACACACATGGCTTTCCTTAGTTGGAAAGTATGTGGTGACTTCTAGAAAACATGGCGTTCGTATACAACAAAAAGACATTTAAAGAAGACACACACGAAGGACTGAAGTGAAACACCAGTGGTCTTCAGCCTGGGAATTCAACTAATATTAATAAACTGACTGTCTCAATATGTTTTCAAAGCTAGCCTCTGTCCGGCTGAGTAGTTAGTTTCAGTTTAGCCCCAAAGAGGGCCAAATCATTTCTGTGGGCTTGTAGCATTGTGCAGTGAATCGACACATGAAGACCAAAGTACACGGATAACAAGCAGCTGTATCTTGAAGTTTGAACTATCAAAGAGCCCCGTTATCGTATCTGCTGCTCAGGTTTATGACAAAAAACAATGACTTTGAATAAAGTAAATCAGGGCATAACATCTAAGGTGAATGCTTTGACTCAAAGACGATTCAAATCACATGTCTGCATTTCTTTGAGAAGCCAATATTAAAAGTAACTCATGTATTAAATGTAATCTCTTAATCCTACATTTTTTGAAATGGTAACGAAGAAGAGTGTAAGCTACAAAACAGATGTTTGTTCTCTTTGAACACAGTCTGAAAGGAGTGAAGTGAAATGGTTAATGCTCTAAGTAAAGAGACATTTGAACATCTGCACTTTCCTTTAGCTGGGCAAAAACTGAATTAGAGGAGCAACAGCATGGCAGGCTGTACAAAGCGGTGATGACCTCTCTGACAGTGGAGAAGGGGAATGGGAGCGGGGGGCTGCTCTGACGCTCTCAGCTCCTCCGCTGAATGTTAATGAAGTCAGCTGAACTCCTTTAGAAGCAGACCCTGGAACATCCTCCTCCACTGAGGTCTAGTGTGACCCTCGGCTGACAGCAGGAGGAGAGATCCCTGATGCATTATGGGATTCTTTAACTGAACTTTGACCAGGAAATATGTCCATCATATGTGGTGTTACATTAAAAGGCTTTCAAATATGAGTGTTACATCAGACCACAGTATAGGAGCTGCAGCTATGCAGGTGTACAAATTGACTCACTGAGCAGGTGAATACAACAATACTCAAATTCAAGGCAAGGTTGATTAAGGAAAACACATTGATAATAGTGTTGGAGGGGCAATGACTGTTCATTATCGAGGCATCTCCCGATTGTTTTCATTGTTTGGTCGATAAAAGGTAGTAAAATAGTGAACATGTTCACCCTAGTTTCTAAAAATTCAAGGTACAATGTCTTTAAATGTCTGTGAAACTGAAAAATGTTCAATTGAATAGTTCAAACAGATCTAATGTTAAGCGTAAAGACAAAGAAAATAGATTTGAAAAAGCATGGACGAATGAAAAAAGGTAGGAGTCTGCTAAGGAGCATGAGAAAGTATCTTCATACTATCTTTAAGTCTGAAAGCCCTCCGAAACTACAAGATTCATTTAGCTATCATATCTTTTCCAAACCTAGTACTAAACAAGTCAAAGACTAAACAGAGGGGGGTTTCTTTGCTTAGATGGTTGAGACACCCTTCTCTAGTACAGGGGTTCCCAAAGTGGGGGTCGCAAGATGATCACAAAATAAAAATGGAAAATAAAAAAAAATTGATTAATTTTTTTTAGAATAATTGTTTTTAAATTATTATTCATAATAACGTTTGCATAGACATTTTCAGGGGCGGACTAGCCATCTGTATAATTTCCCCGCAACGAGGCTCCCCCTTTGACAATCCACTAGCGCAGTGTTTCTCAAACTTTTTCATACCAGGGACTTGGTAACCAATAAAAAACACTCATGGACCACCTAACTCCACAAATATCCAAAAACAATAGGCCTGCTTACCCATTCCAACAGTAACTGAAATTAATTCACTAGCACCCCCCCTATTTTCGATT
>NW_011338809.1:73130-86642 GCF_000735185.1 Notothenia coriiceps | reverse complement strand
AAGTCAAACTACTTATATGAAAGAACTAGAACACCTAGTGTTAGGTGAGCAGCCTTAATAGCACTTGCTATGACTACACTGTATGGTGTTATCCCCACGCAAACTTGTGTACATTTTAGCTTTAAACTCCAAGTCATTAACTCATTCTAGTCCGCTCTCCTAATGAATGTACAGTCAAACTACTTATATGAAAGAACTAGAACACCTAGTGTTAGGTGAGCAGCCTTAATAGCACTTGCTATGACTACACTGGTGTTATTCATTCAGTAAAGACAGATCTTATTATGTCCCACATCTCTTTATCTTGTCAATCTTTAACTAGCTTTTTCACTAAATGTAACAATATGAAAAAGGGAACTGAGACGTCTTAAGTGCCGTTTGGGTGTGAGGGTGAAGCTGGGGCTAAATAAAGAGACGTTTGGTAAAAGGAGACTACAGTTCATGAAAGGAGGAAGGAAAAAAGGCTGCATGTTGACCACATCAGTGAGAAAGAGGCCGATTCAGCATCACTGAGGGAATGTTTGTTCCTGTTTCTCTCTGAGTGGACAAATATCACGCAAAGCAACTCTAATCCAGGGTATCCACTAAAGACGTCCACGGTGTATGTATGTCCAGAAGAGAAGACAGTTTTGGATTATATTGGTATGGTAAATACGATTAAAATGCAATGTTAAAAGCTGTTTTAAATGAGTAATATGACAGTATACCAACACCTTATCATGCTTCCTCATTTAGGTTATGACCCGTGTGAGTGTGAAGCCCATCGAAAGCTGTCCACATGATGATGGCAGCTTAAGTTTCTTATCAGCTTTGGAGGTTTACATAGTTTACATGTCGTAAAAACTGTTAAAAATGGGACATTGTTAAATTGTGGGAGTCCAAAACTCAAAATAAGCCTATTCAATTATACAAAACATTGAAAATAAGTAGATTTGAGAAGCTATAAAAAGCGTGATTAAATATAATGTGATTTTAAGAACATTATATAGTCACTGTTTGAGTCCACAATACTACCTTAAATTGTGGCGGGTAGACAAGGCGCCAACACACACAGGGTTTCCTAGGAATCCACTAAATCTGTCTTTTATTGTTTTTACCCTGAGTACACATCTACAAAACACTGTTATTTTAGTAGTGGGTGACTAAAGTTCTTATACTGCCAAAGATCCAGGCAACATTAAAAACAAAGACAAACAAAGCCTTGGAACCTTGCTGAGCAACTCTCCCTCCACCTCTAACTCAGAGCTCTGACTACAGAGTAACATCTACTATAAAACGGAGACACCTCATTCTTTCGCAGTGATTCAGTGGCCATGAACCAAAACAAAGCGTGCCTCTCTCTGGCTCTGAGGCTGTGTGCACTCGAACCCACTTTAACAGGTTTGTCACTCACGCTGCCAACACAAGAGACTGCGGTACAGACCTCAGCACTTCAAAGACATAAGCTGACACTCCAACACCATCTGCTCTTCACATATTTTCCCTATCCTCCAATGGAAGATATTTCCTGATGCAGATGTTCAGCAGGGGTTGGCTGAAATTCTGCTTCCATGGTTCAATAACTGCCTTTTCCTTCTTTTGCCTAAACGTATACATTGATTCATCAAGATGATAATGAACACATGAACCTATAATGAGGATAACTGTCAAAATACATTTACTGCCTCGGTGCTTAATAAAGTAATTGGATGTCAACATTGACTCTAATGCCATATTTCTTTTTCCCTACATAACACAGCTTTAAACTACAGTTAGCTCAAAGCAGGCTTACTTCTAAATGAGTATAACTAATCCTATTTAGATATGTCTGACAGTTGAAAAGCCCCTCAGAACAACTTTCCTTTGATGTTTTCTAATTATATGCCACATTTCCACAGCTTAGTGTCCAGTGGTGTTATTTCAACTCTTCATTTCTCTGGAGCTTATGCCTTTAACAATGTTTTAATGTGTAAGAAATATAACAAATGGGTTTTATTGTCATTTATGTCTCTCATGACTGAATTAAGTTGTTTCCACTCTACTGAAATGACAGTAGTGTTGGTGGCCAACTATTCAACACTTCTGTTAGTGTGGATGGAAAAGTGAAGAATGGGGTGAGCTTCAGTGCTGTGACGTAGATCCTGTAATTGTTAGAGAGCGGAGCAGTGGTGATGATATGGAGGGGGTGGGGGGGGGTCCCACTGTGGTAAAAACCCTCCATTAGACGCAGAAGATTCAACAACAACATCAACAAGATGAGGTCATTCCCTAAAGATAAACAGTTACACAGGCTCTTGGGAAAGTCTACGTGTAATGAGAAAACATTTAGGCCTATCTTGAGTTCACTGTTCATCCTCCGCCCTGCTAGGTATTACATAAGCTCTAGGAAGGAAGCGATAGTCATAACTACAGCATTGACCTAATGTACTGTAACACTGAGGAGTGATAGTCAACAACAGGAGTAACAACCTTTGACAGCAGTAAACTGGGGGGGCAACTAACTGTTATTCACATTGTTGGGCAACCTTTTTCTCAATGAATTGATTTATTGTTTGGGTTCAAATATCAGAGGTTGGTGAAAATCTTTGGTGAAAGACTGTAAAGGTGAACATTAACATTTTTTGTTAAAATACGCTGCCCTATACTAAGGAAATCTAACTGTCTATATGTACCGACACAGCAAGAGTTCTCCCATTTTATTAGCTGTTCATTTTGTTTATTAATAACAAATAAAACAAAGGTAAATGAAATCAAACCGCAACAAATCAACATGCCAACGAGCCTTTGTTCCCCTGTGGAACTAATCGGGGAGTATGGCGGTACGATCGCCCTCGTCAGACTCTGGGTTCTGTATCAGAGAGACCACCAGAGATCAGTCTCTACAGCTGCCGTCAGAGACTTTAAGGAGAACTGCAACCGGGAGCTGTTGGACCAATGACGTCACACCATGGCTTTCTGCTGAGCTCAGAATCAGCTAAACCAATCAGGGGCGAGCTCTCGTGTCATCATGATTAAGGAGCTAGTGAAGACAGGGAGAGAAGCTGCTGCTAATTGCAGAAATGAGCTCACTTCTGGGTACTTCAGGTCTAGTATTACGTATCAAAACATTACTGTCTCACTCTAATGACGTTTATTTTTAAATGTCTTGGTGTTGTGCTTACTTTTGTGGGCTCATTGTGAATCAAATATTGAAACATTTCAGCTCACAGGGCTGGGCAATATTAAGAAAATCTAATTGTGACGACATTGTTTCTTTCATTCAATATTTAAATGTCATGTGAATTGAATGACTAAGCGGGCTAAGGCAAAGAATAGAACAGTCTGTTCGATTCAGAAAATGACATCACTTACTGTGAAGCATCCTTTAAAGCCAAGAAAAGACACCACTTAACATAACCTTATCCAAAATGTAAGATGATATCTAGTTTTATATCATATTATCCATTTAATATCAATATATAGCCCAAGATTTGATCAACAATTGTTGTTCAAAATACAAACAACATACTGCTAACTCAATACATGTTTTGCCTCTTTTTGGATCTTGCAAGAAAGAGAGGCATATTAAAAATGTAAAATATGTATCCCTACACATTTGGGGAGAAAGCCATGGCCTCTGGAGGGAATGTTCCACTCTCATAGTTGAAGAGGAGCCAGGAAAGAGTCTAAACTCTCATGTGGAAAGTAGGCTAGCAGGGTATACTGCCAAAAAGACTGCATCTCTCCTCCGGGCTGAAAGCGTGGTTTATCACTAAAGACAGCTTCCCAACTTAAATGAGGATGAGAGCAACAAAAAAAAAGAAAAGTGGGGTGTGCCAAATTACCACTTGAAAACAACCCTCTCCACATTTGGGGGCTCCATATTCCCTAGCACACATTTAAAAGCAAACACCAAAATGGAAACAGATGTTGAGCGAGTGAGAGCTGCTCCGTGTTTTCATCCATTCTCTCCCCTTATGTCCTCCTCTCCGGCCAAACATAACAAGTGGGGGATGGAAATATAAGAGCGAAACAACGGTGGTCAAAGTTGAAAACGGGGCTGTGGAAATCTCTGACCAGTCCCAACCTGACAGGAGCTACAGGAAACGTTGGCAGATGATTCTGGTAAAGGACAAAGGGCACTCAAAGCTTAGATAAAGACTCCAGGTTGCAGAGGATTATGGGTAGTGGCTTCCCATCACACCAACATGATAAAAGATTGGAGATCCTTCATTTAGATTTGTAAGTGGTGCACAAGTCCAATGTATGTTATCACTAAAGCTACAAGGCAGAGAATGTGCCCAAGTCTGAATCAGATGACAGGTTTCTCTCTTGTGTAACTTGATATGTAGTTTGAACTGAGTTAAAATGCTCAGCTGAAGCAGTGTGTTTACAAAAAACGGCTGAACCATATTTGCGTAAAATAACCTATATTTGGAGGCTAGAGTCAGACATAGTAACTCTGATACATACTTATTATTTTTTGCTTAAAAAGGTCCCATGTCATGGCTATTTCCACTGATCATAATTCCATTGTTGAGGTATACTAAAATAGATTTATACTGTGCAATTTTCCAAACTCACATTGGTTTCTCATACAGCATCTCTGTAAAGTATGTGTATTCACTCTCTGTCCTAAACGGCTTGTTGGAGCTCCTGCCCCCCCCTCCTTGTGAGCCCAGTGTGCTCCGATTGGTCACGTCGTTGCTGCGATCTGCCGCGAGGAGCGGAAGCCTCGCAGCAGATCGCAGCAACGAGCCTCTCNATGGGTCTGCGGAGAGCATTTCTCCGCGATGCCAACGTAGTAGCCCGAAAAACGTTTACCCATTTAAACAGTCGTGGTAGATACCTTGTTTGTTTTAAACATCATAAATACACAAACAACAATGAATACTTACAGGTTGTGTACCCGAATCTCCCGCTGGTCCAAACAAAGTAGGAACAGCATCGTTCTTCAGTGCCCTACGCTGTACATATCCGGCATGAATAACTGAAAGGTTTGGGAAGCTTTGTTTCGTGAAAGGCTGGCAGAGGGTGTGGCCTCTGGGTATCCCCACGTCAGAGTACCCAGGAAGAAAATGAGAAATCTCCAACGAGGCGTTTTGGTGAGGTCTTTTCTGTGTTAGAGTTTTACTCCCTGAGTGACTCTGCAGACCATTTACATGCATAAAAACCTTCAAAACACACAAGGGGATGGGTAATAACCGGAAAAGCATGACAAGGGACCTTTAAGAGGCCTATGATTGCTTTTGTTGGTCACAATTTCACAAGTACTGACCGATTGGTAATTATTACTTTTAATGTGGTTATTTCATTTGTACAAATTGAAAACAAGCCAAATAAAACTAAACTAAGACTCCACTCTGGAGTGAAAACGTTTGGACCTCATCCAACAGAGCAGGAAACATTTTACGAGTAGGAAACTGGAGGATGACGGAATACAATTTGCAGACAAAAGATGAGCTACTGTATACCAAGGCTGTAAGAGAAACAAAACGTTACCAAGTAAAACCTTCCAGCCAATTCCCTGTCAAACCCAAAGATGTTCAGTTTACTACACAAGACTGAGAAATCAAACAATCAAAGTTGTCTTTATTCATTTAGTTAATTTCAAAACCTGTTGAAAAAATGAATAAGAATAATAAAAGGTGCAACAGATTTTGGAGTTGGAAATTGTTGCCTTCCTAAATATGCAAACAATCGGGGTTCAAGTCTTGTTAAAAAAACGATTGATTTTCAAAAAGGAAGTATCGTCTGAAGCCTATTATGAAAGGGTATGAACTAAGGACTCATTTGTATTGGTTATAGGTCTCAGTTTCAGTCTGACAATGTATCCTCCACATCACAGCTTTATTTTGATTAACTACATTAACGACACACAACTTTAAACCATCTGCAGTGACTCGTCCTGTTATCAGGAATCCAGCAAAGTGATTATGTAAGAGGATGATGATGATGATGATGAGGATGATGATGATGATGCTAATACTATAAAGATGATGCTAATACTATAAAGAAATACTACACTTTTTACTAGCTGTGTCTGTAAATGCTTTGGCTAAACTTTGTGTATGACTGTGTTGTGATTGTGTGTTTTTTTAATTGTCTGTAACTGTAAAACTGTCTGAAACTGTGCTGTTACCATTCTTGGGCCAGGACTCTCTTGAAAAAGAGATGTTTAATCTCAATGAGACCTATCCTGGTTAAATAAAGGTAAAATAAATAAATAAATACACTGAATATACATGTATAAATGTATAATAATGACTGAGATCGTCATGTCGAAGCAGTCTTCTGAGGGGAGAATGTCACTAGAGTATTATTCAGGCCAAGTAACACAGCTGACTGGGAAGTTTCCCTTTATTCAAACCTCTGAATGTTAACATCTGTTCCTGATTTTGAGAGAGAGGATGTTGCAGCAACAGCCGAGGGAGCGGAGGGAGGAAGGAGGCGCTTTCTCAAATCTCTGGATAACGCAAAGTGAGTGAGGAGGAAGTAGAGAGCAAACATCCTATTTTCACCGCTTTTAAAGTCGACAAATTGAAGAAAAGTGCGAGAGATGGTGTCAGAAGCGCCAATGTTGCCAGGAATACATCACACCAACGCCCACCACCGGAGAAAACTGCAGAAGAGATACTTTACAAAAAAATTAAGTCCACTGAGACAAATGCAAAATGTGTGATATTGGGCTATATAAATAAACTTTGATTATAAAGTCAAAAGTGTTTTACTGTAGGCTTTAATTTGTAAAGAGTGGCAAATGATGAGTACTGGCACAGTCTGCGACTTTATGCTTTAATTTTCATCCACTGTGTATATCACTCACATCATGCTTTAATGCTAAAATGGCTGGGTTCAACTTATAAATGTGACTATTAACTTGTTCGTCTTTTGCAGTATTTTACCTAATAATTGTGGATTTTTCACTTAAAAAAAACAAAAACCGTAGACTTGTTAAATGATTTGTAATATTTACCACCCTCCAAAATCCCTTTATACAGTATAGTTTCGAGGTGTTGGAATATCATATACGGATTATGTTAACATTTGTGAAAGTTTGATGGACAATCTTTTCTATCATGGCCCAAACAATCCATTGATTCATCAAAGAAACACCTGATTTGACAATATGTGACATGTGTAAATACATTTAAGTTGATATCCTAAAGTCCTGTCCTGCCAATACAAGCTGCCCAGAGTAGATGTATTTCCAGTTGAATAAGAAAGTGTGATACAGTGTGATTTGCTGCAAACAATACAACATTAAAGTCTGAGTGGTTCTGGCACAATCCCATACTGTATGCATGGCATTTTAAACAATGGCAAATTAAGGTTACTGGCACAGACTGTCACTTCCAGCATTCATTTTTAATATTCATTCCTATCCTTACATAATTCATTTACAGAAAACATAAACCAGGACAGCTTGCCACTGCTCCTATGTGCTTGCACCCCGGTCAGAGAGTTTCTGTGTGGTTTCCTACCCCATGCTCCCCGGCTGGCCCCAGCTTTCTTAACAGACAGAAATAGAAAAGTGGCAGCCATCAAACAGCAGGCTAGTTACCGGTGATTAGCTGCAGCTAGCAGGAAGCTAACTGAATACTTTTCCTGTAGGGAAATAAATAAATAACAGGAACTAAAGCCTGCTTGTCAGCACTCACCTGAACCGTGGGGAGTCCTTCAGACATTCCTCGAATTCCACAGTTATCTTCATTTTGCCGCAGTGAGTAAACACGCACACTCTCTGTGATTAAAGACAGTAATCCAGGCTAATTAGCTTGTTGCTAACGTTACTGTACTCCTGACCAGCTGGTTCCTCACTGTCACTGCTCTGCTAGCCCCAGAGGCTAGCAGCTACGATTAAAAAGTCGCAGCAATGCAACCATAAACGACTGTATGTTGAAGGAATGGTTGCCAAAAAAACGCTACAACAAACTATCTGAGACGCAGCGGTCAGTCCTGAGAGCAGAAAGTGTCCTCCGGTAGCTAGGTCATAGCAGCCAGTGTGGGAGAGCAGCTTTCCTTCAACGCAGATACTACTGACTCACACAGATCGTCTATACTGAGACAAGATGCATCACTGCCCAGAGCATGTGTTGCAGGTTGCAAGGGTTTGTTGTTTATTGGGATTTACGAATTCTTGGATTTACAGCAAACATTAACAGAGAGAATGATTGATGAGTGATCAATGCTGAAAGAAGTATTCAGCTGCTTTACTGGAGTTAAAAGCAGAGGTGGGAACTTTACTCAAGTAGGCCTACTGTACAATTTTGAGATACTTGTACGCCTACTTTAAATGTTACATGTCATTTTGTTAGACGCTTTTATCCAAAGCGACTTACATACATTCAGTAGCCTACTGTGGACAATCCCCACAGGAGCAATTTGGGGTGAAGTGTCTTGCCAAGGGACACAACGACATGCTGACTGCACGGGGACTCAAATTTGGTAACCCCTGATTAGAAGTCCAGCACTCTATCCACTGAGCCACAGCCGCCCTATGTTATGTTACTTTGCACTTCTGCTCCACTACAATTCCGAGGTAAATCGTGTACTTTAACTCCACTACATGTATTTAATACCTTTAGTTACTTTACAGATTTGTAATAATAATATGAAATATAATCAACACTTCAATAAAACTTTAGTTACACCTGGATTAAAATTCCGAAGCTACCCTGCAGCATACAAAGTAATTGATAACACTTTAATGCATCAATCATTTAAATCAATGTATATAATATATACATTACCCTGAAATTTACCTTGTAACAGAGTATTCGTACACTCAAGTAAAATATCTGAGTGCTTCTCCCACCTCTGAGTAAAAGTAAGAATACATTATTATCAAAATATACTTAATTAAGTAAGTCCTGAATTCAACATCGTACTTAAGTTAAAGTACAAACGTATCATCAGCTGAATGTACTTGAAGTATAAAAAGTACAATGAATAATTGTGCAGAAAAGTTGCCTTAATGTGTGGATATAACTATAATTATGTATGTAACATTTCCAGATAACATTGTTGCATCAAGTCGCATTTTACTGTTGTAGAGAAACAAAGTTCTGATCTACACATAGGCGGTAGGGATTTACAAGCTAATATTTATTTTAGAAGCTGAGTCTAATATTTCCATACTTACTATATTTGTTTTACCTTCTCTAAGGCTAACAAGATAATGTAGAAACTGCTGTCAGTGACATAAATAGTTTTATAGGAAAATTGTAGTAGGCCTACTGCGTAATTAAGCTTCTTTATCTATTTGCAGGAAATATGTCCCTTTTTAAGGACAAAAACACACGTTCAGGTAGATTTTGAAGCATCAGTTTGGAAATGAACTAGGGTGTCATTTTAAAGAAAAGATAATAAATCGAAATAACAATTAGGAGATAACCCAGAAGAAGGATCGGATTTATGTTCTATAGCATCAGGGTATGCAGGAATCCTGAAGTCAAATTGAATACCTTAATTTAGACCCTTTCCATACATTTTAAGACCTCATTGCCACTTTGAGTTTTAACCGGTTACATTGGCGACACAAGCACATTTAGTAAGCTATTGATTGTCCTTCCTCCTTATATTCCAACCATTTGGACCCAAACTTGCATTTCCCAGTAACGATGTTGTTTAACAACCGGCGTAAACGGACCTTCGCGGGCTATCAAGCAGTGAGCGCGCTATGTCCTGTTCAGATGAAGTCAAATCCAACGGGATGCCATAAATAAACTACAAAGATTCCTACGCAATGATTACATTCAGGAAAACTTTAGAATACAACCTCTTTGGACAATACTTATTGAAAACAAGCTACAAAATATAATACCTTGGAAAATGTCGTTTAATACTTTTTAATACCCTTCATTTGATCTAAATTGATTTATCAACTTTGAATACTTTTTAAGACCCCTGAGCATATATTTATTTATTTATGTATGACAGCAATATTATGAGCCCCTTTAATGCGTCTATCCTCCGAAACTGGTGATGCCTCTGTGTTTTTCTATACGATCTTTGTGTGAGTTGACAGACTCTTCAGGACAACCTCCTGATTTCTATTCCGCCGTGGTTCTCTGTAGCCTTTACTCCACAATCATATCACAAACATTTGACATTTTATCCTAATTTCTCGACCACTTGCATGGTTTTGTGATTAAATGAAAACTGTAAACCATCAAGGAGAATCCTTGCATGAACATAGTCCAGTTTCATCCTGTAATAATTACTGGAAATCCAACGGGAATGACACATATGTTGTGTAACAGCGCCCTCTGGTGGTTTTACTGGAGTTCTTATGTCGCGTGGAAGAAGTACTCGGATCTTATACTTGAGTAATTAAAGTAGAACTTCCAAAGTGTAGGAATACTCTGTTATAAAATTAAAGTATTGCAATCAAATCCTTACTCAAGTAGAAGTACAACAATATTAGCATCAAATATAACTAAAGTACCAAAAGTAAAATTAGTCATTATGCAGATTGGTCCATGTCAGAATCATAAATATTACATTACATATTTCTTGTTGGACGCTTTTATCCAAAGCGACTTACATACTCAATACTGTGTGGGCAATCCCCACAGGAGCAATTTGGGGTGAAGTGTCTTGCCCAGGGACACCGACATGCTGACTATACTGTAGTTGGGTTTGAACGTGTGCTGCTCTGATCCGAACACCAACGCACTAGTCCACACCATATTATATTTTGTAATCGTTTTCATACAAATAATGATGCATTAAAGTGTTATCAAAGCTAGTAAAGAGTAGCAGCTTGCAGCTAGTTTAAATTACTTTGTATACTGCAGGGTAGCTTGTGTATTTACTCCAGGTTTAACTAAAGTCTTATTTAAGTTTTGTTTTATATTTCACGTCATTAATCCAAATCTGCAAAGTAACTAAAGGTATTAAATAAATGTAGTCTAGTAAAAGTACAGGATTTACTTTTGAACTGTAGAAGTACAAAGTAGTAAAACATTGAAGTACTCAACTAAAGAGAAAGTACCTCAAAAACGTATGTACATGTGTGACTGAGTAAATGCTTTATGTTTGGATGTTTGATTTTATTTATATTCCTTTAATATATTTTTCTATAAGCAAACTAAATGAAAATTAATAATAGAGTATGTTTTCATGTTTTTGTGGGACGTGTACTTTTTTGCATCACTGCTAAAATAGATGATTAGTTGCATGGGATAAAACTTTAAAATTGTACATTTTTCAGTACATGATCAGAGACTGATGTTTATTTGCAGAAGCTAGAGGCTTTAATCAGACAGAAAGTGTCAAAGAAAGATTTTATGCATGTTTCAGGTTTATATAATTCTGACTCCTTAGATCAAACATGAGACGGAGAATAGAGTTCCTAACAACATTTGTTTAATGATAGGCGACAAAAACAATAACAGAATACACGCAATCGGATGATTAAGGACATGCAAACTGGACATCCAAGTCATTTGTGGGACACACACACACAGTGCTTAACAGTCTGTCATTCTTAGAAAACAAACCAAACGGGGCAGAAGCAGTGCAGTATGAAAAAGCAAGACAGTGGACATGAAGCGAAAATAAACAGTAAATCGGAGCATAGCCTGTTATTTTTACACACATGTACATAAATACATAAGAGGCACATTTGACATTATAACCACCTACAGAGTGATCATGTTAGTCACGATTCGGACGATTTGGTCCTTTTGTCTTGAGCGAGAACCAATCTTATTTTCGTATCTGTTCACCAATTCATAGAACACAATAGAACAGTATCATCAACATCTGTATTTCCACACATATTCCTCTTTTGCTGCAATATTCATGTGATATTTAACTGCTCAGAAGAGAGCTGGTTGTTTGATGGCGATGGCCAAGAGAAAGATGCTTTAACCTCCGCCATGGAGCCAAACCGCCACCTAGAACTTAAATACAAGAACCGAATTCACTGCAAAGAGAAGTTTGCAGAAGTCATACTGTTGGTCTATGATCTTTTGTATTTCTATAACACATAGCTCAACACTTTCAGTCACTGTGAAGAATTAAAGGGCCAGAAGAAAATGAAGAGATCACCACACAGAACTCAGGGTTCCTATATACGTTTCTCTCAAGGCAATCATTCAACTCTGTATAGTCAACTCATCGATGACAGTGAAAAACTTAAAAATGCTATTTCGGTTGCACTAGGACCATTGTTCTCTTTCTCAATATTTGTGTCCAATCCAACATTTTTTAAGACTTTCACGACGCTTATAAGAACCCCTCACATTACAAAATCCACCTCAAATTAGCCTTAGCGGTTCACGCCACTGCCGACGTCTGCTTTGTTAAAGTCAGTAGCATCACAACGACTCTTCCTTCAACATTCCCAAGCTGCATCTCACAAGACACTTAAGTAGATTAGACAACAATCAATACAAATGTGATGAAGTCGGGTGATAAGTTAACACAATCCTTAAGATTAAACTTTCCTAAAAAGCTATACTCTCACCTGGTCGATGACAAATCAGATACTAGAAACCATTTGAAAGCGAGAGCACTGGTCTCTTCTGTTTCAGATCTACATAAGAGCCTTGTGGCATGGTGACAGACGGCACACTGTTATGGGACTGAGACACTGTCCCTCCTACTATTTTAAAGAGATAAAGGTTATACGTGCCGATTTCACTTATCCTATGACTATGAAAAACTCAGGGGCCTAACTGACTAACTAACTGAACTGCTTGAAATGTTAATTATCAGCTTTTCTTTCAATCTAATTTGGAAAAATCTCATCAAATGTTAAAACCTTTTACCAATACAAAACAAGTTTCTCTTGTAACGAAACCTGTACTTCAAATTGAAAAGTAGATTTAAAATACCTATGTTGTGTAGATTCTGTGAGGTATACATGTTTTTGTTGTATTGCCAGATTTGAAATAAGGTTTAATGTGGTGTTCTTGCTCGTAAAGACAGAATGTAATAAGTTCTGGGCAGAAATCAGCATCATGCCAATATAATACTCACACTCTGTGTTTTTTTAAAACCAAACAGCTAACTGCAAGCATCAACATGAGAAACCACAGCACATGGTTGTATGATGTCAAATTTGGATGTTTTTTTGCATTTTGATAATGTAGGCCATATTGTGCTTTTAGAGACATAGCTCTTCAGTGACCTTAACACTATTAGTCCAATATGAAGAGCCTACATGACGTACCAGGTCAGATGAAGGGACAACAACAAACCTCTCTGGTCATCACCCTGTCCAACTTTTGAAATCACAAAATATACTGAAGGTGGAAAGAAAATGTGTAAAAAAAACAAAGTGAAACAAAAATAAGAACCGTCTGAAGTGCACCCAGAATCAGTGCCATGTCTCGGATATCTGTAGTTAGACCGCGGGGTTTCCCCTGGCTTCCTGCAGGGCTGACGCAGAGAGAGCCCTGGTATTCAGCAGTTGGTTTTTTAATGTTTTATTTCTTTTTGATCCTCCTTCCAAGGTCAGAATCACATATCCTTCAGTGCGACGACAGTCCAGAGGAGGTAGGTAGGAGGGGGAATTCTTGGCAACAGGAGAGGAGGGGG
>NW_011338809.1:72538-72752 GCF_000735185.1 Notothenia coriiceps | reverse complement strand
GAATTCTTGGCAACAGGAGAGGAGGGGGGGTGGGTGGGAGGCAACAGTTCTCTTGTGTGTTGTACTGCTTCTGGGAGTTAAAAAGCAGAGAGTTTGAAGGTTATATTGCACAGTTCTAAGGAACAGTAGACAGACAGGTGACCGGGAGGTTATTGGCTGTTGAGGTTTGTTACATGAGTGGTGAAGCGGTGTCTGCTGTACGGCGCAGCTTTAA
>NW_011338809.1:62996-72468 GCF_000735185.1 Notothenia coriiceps | reverse complement strand
GTGTGCCTTTGGCAGTCTCAGTTTTAATTATGAAACACCAAAGAAAAGAAACCTATAGCTTCCAATCCAGGGGGCTTCTGGGAGTCATCTGCCTTGGGTTAAGCCTCTCCTGGGAAGATACTGTACATCAGTCCTAACATTGTGCATGGAACAAAAGGTTGGGTATCACGGGAGACGGGTAGGAGGGGAAGAGATGCTGAACCCACTACCTGCTGCAGCAAGCCTGCAGAGCTCCCATACGCCTCTTACTCAAAATGATTCATTATTATTAAATGTCAGACCATATCAATCTCCCTCCTGAAGCTCTCTGAACCCTTTTAAGGTTGCAGTAAACTGTAAATCAGTGGGAAAGGAAGGAATTCATTTTAATATTATTCCTGTTGTCCTAAGTGGCAAACCCATATAGTTCAAATACATTGATTAAAACAGACTTCTTATGCAGATAAAGCGCTGATACTGTCGGTGCCCTGCACCACTTCACGCCTGCAGCAAACAGCTGCACACGCACACACAGGTTTGTCCATAAATCAATTTGGCTGTGGAAACAGGGATAAGTCTATTTACATAGATGACTCTGATTCTCAGGATGTTTCTTTTGGTATTAAGCTTCACTTAACAAGCTTGAATGTGCCTTAAGAGCTAAATAAGTGAATTGAAAGGCAGATAATAGTCAGTGTAGTAGAGACACATAGCTTAAACTTATACATTAGGCATGTTTTGATTAATCGTATGCCAATTATATTGATTTCTACCATGCTCTGCATTCGGCAGCACTAATCCATCGCATGTACAGATCATTTGCGAGAATCCCATTAAAAAGCACTCTGTTTTAATAGTTTAGATAAGGCTTTGGATTCTGAAGCCTTTTTGAAGAAGATCATAAGATGTTTATGAATACAGTGCAGTAGTCTACTCAAAGGGTTTAGAATGACAGTATGTCTGCTTAAGATATGGGAAATTGTTTCGTTTTTTTATCTACAAATGACATGGTAAATACAGCCTGAAGAAGTAACCCCTATATATGCAGTTTACTCTCATTTATGATTTACTCTTCATGTATTCATATGGAAGGTTTCCTCCTTGAATCCTTAAAACTTGAATTTCGCAAAAGTAATTTAGACATCTAAAAAGAATAAATTAGTTTGGGTACCAAATAATTCAGTTGCTTCATGAAAGGGTTCAGGCCAAGACTTGCACGTAAAACTGACATGAACAGAAACAGAACTGAGCTGCTGGCCTGCTCATGAGCAGCAAGGTAGCCGAGCCGTTTGAGAAAACATTGTGAAAACAGACAGAAAATAGGCCAGTGCTGTTCATCCTGATAAAATGTCCTTGACCAACATACTGAACCGTTCTGATACCCTCTCAGCAGAGGGCTCTGGGTAATATCTGGGACAGGGAGTGTGTTACGATAAGTCATAGATCGTGTGGTTACACAACCAATCATGTTCTACTTCCAGCAAACCGCTATTCCTCTTAAATCAAATCCCTCATTCAGAGCAAATCATACAAAAATGGTAATGCAATAATGCACCTGCTACTTCAAGATATAGAGCTGTATCTGTTATGTGATGGATACTATCGCTCGAGGGGGGTCAAAAGCTGGCAAAATAACACCTCAGGGAGACTCATTAAATAGAGTGAGTCATCATTGAGAGCTGAGCTGTGCTATCAGGTAGCATAGAGAGTAGTGAGGGGAGGTCCAGCTCTCTCTCCACTACTGCCTGAGCCCACTTACAGCAACAGCAGCAGCATGTCCTCGTTTCATAGTGACTGCTGCTGGCACAAATACACAGAATATTCTGCTTCCCAAAAAAGTATCGAGCTAATGTAGCGGGAGAGGAATTAAGTAACAGGCATGTGGGGAATCGCTCATCAATGTTACCTGTGTCCCTTTCCAACACAAGACTAATGTTTGACTAAGTGCTGCAGCCCACCTTAGCTTCACAAGGATTCACTGTCAATGCATAATATTTAGAAAATGTATTCAATTACATTATTTAGGGGTCAGGCTTATGCAACTCTAATATATGACAATATTCATATTTGGTACAATTAACCAAAGTGCAAACCACTGCTGCTTTGGCTTCTTCCTAAGCTTCCATAGCTAGTGATAGATTTAGGACTAAAATACTTTCTTAAGCTCCTGTCATCTTTCCAGAATTTAGAGATCAGAGTAATGAGGTAGGACTTTACATTTAATTCTGTAGCCATCAGTGGTAATCGTAAGGTCATAAAAAGGGTGGGTGTAGGAAAAAGCCAATGGCTTCTAAAAAAAAAAAAGATTTTCACTGTTAAATGGACAAATCAAATGTGGTAATGTGAATCTACGGTAAATCCAAGTTAAGCCAAAAGTCAAAACATCTGCAGCTACAACTTATGATTTATAACATTACATTTAATTCTCAGAAACTAACACCCATAGGTGCATTCACAGTAAATATAATAATCATTTACCAAGAACACAGGAGATGAAAAGGAGGGAGATCATGAAGTATCTCTACTCAGTTGTACTGCCTTATCCTAAGGCTCTTTGTAGATCAGAGGTGTTCAGACACCTGTTGACACTGACTTAATCTGTATATCATCAATACAGAAACTCTATTCAACTCCTGTGCCCGCGGTTTACCTCAGCTGACCTGCACACAGGACGGTGAAATGTCTGAGGGGTCTGAGAGGAATGCTTCTGTCCACATTATGGAAAGTGAGAGATTCACTGCCTGCCCGTCAACCTGTCCGTCACACAGTCAGAACGAGGCTCACAAAACAGTGACGGAGAGGTTGAGTTTCATGGAAGCATGAATTATATATGACTGAGTGTGAGGCCCATGAACACCGCTGTTCACTAAATAATAATGGGTTATTAGAGGGATAACAAAAAGGTGACAATTTCTAATGGGTTGAAAACAGTGGCCATGGTTTTAAAATGCCTTACAATGTTTAAGGAAATGAATTGGAGCCGCAAGACACATAAACAAATAAAATATGTGGGCTCCTGTACAGTCAACAATTCCAATGTTATCATGGAATCTCTTTAATTTAGTTTTTTATCTTTTGAACAAAATACAATTTTTTTTTCCAACGATAAGTAGACTTGGCTTCAGTTAAATGGACTTCACCAGTGCCCTGTACTACGAAGCCGGATTTTCGGTTAGCAAGGTAACTTCAGGGTTAACTCTGGGTTTTCTGTCCTACGACGCTGGTTCACTTCTTACCGGGGTAGATCTCCATGGTAACTTATGCTGAACACCAAACCTGCTCCGACAAAAATCACAGACTGTGTGAACATGAAAATGAATAGAATATCACCTCCCATCTTCAGAGCAATCTGACTATTATTACATTAGCGTTAAGAAGGCTTACTTAAATATCTGCTACAACATAAGTAACCGGATCAAAGTAACATTATGTACAGTGTGAGAGCAGACATCGATGTGTTCCATTATCATTCATATCACATCATCAATCACATCATAATGTATCATATATTTCCTTATCGGCATCAGCTTCGAGAGCCGTATCTGTAGTGCAACACTTTGACACATAATGTATGCCAAAGTATTATTTTAAGCAACACACAAATGTAATTAAAGTCAGATCCACTCGTGTCTTAGACGGGGCAGTGATATCATAAACCTGTTAATGTACGCATTCAAACNCTCCTGTGTGTTGTACTGCTTTCTGGGATCGTTAAAAAAGCAGAGAGTTTGAAGCGTTATATTGCACAGTTCTAAAGAACAGGTAGGACAGAGCAGGTGACCGGGGAGGGTTATTGGCTGTATGGAGGTTTGTTTGTACAGAGTGGTGAAGCGGGTGTCTGCTTTACGGCGCAGCTTTGAAAACTCAGGGCGCAGCGTCTGTCGGATCCTGAGCGGACACACAGGCGGGGTGGGCTCGTCTTACGAGTCCAGAGATCAGCTGGAGAACAAACGGCAGACAGATGTCAGAATAGAAACATAAATATAATATTTCACCAATTATATTTATTCTCTTTTTACTTTGATCCTCCAAATAAAGTAGCTGGGGGGATTGATAAAAGTTCTGATTATTAAAAGTGGGTCACATCTCTTCATGTCCTAGTACAATTAGTCTGCAGTATTACAAAGTTGCCCTCAAGTGAGAGATTTTGATCATTCTTCTGGGGTTTTTCTTGTTTTGAATTCATTTTCCTACGTTTGTTTTTCTAACTGAAAACTAGTCACTCTATTTCGAGTTCGACAAAGAACTAATCCTGCACTAAGTCAGTCCAAATCTCTTTCGTGTAATGAATTATTAATTTGATCACAACAACTGAACAGCCACTGTTTAATTTCATGACCTCCACACTGACGGCATGAATTATCCATGAAATCTATTTGTCTGAACCTTTTCACTTCAGCTTCTTTTCAACAGAAGGGTGAACTACACAAATAGACCCATTTCACAAATACTCAAAACGACTCATCCAGAACACACAGTGACGGAGTCCAGCTCTCCTCACCTTCCTGTGGCGGGTCCACACTGATCTCCTCCGTCTCCTCCCTCGTCTCCTCCTTCGCCTCCTCTGTGTCGTCCGCCATCTCTTCGTCTGCATCCTCGTCTTCCTCTAACTCGCTGGCAATGAGCTGCCGGGCCAACTTGATGTTCATGCCCTCATTGTAGTGCATCTTCCTCATCATCACGAAATGCGTCTTTTTGGCTGCAAAGGAAAAGAAATGAACTATCCAGAAGCAACAGGTGCATGCAGAATATGTAGTTATTCTCAGCATTACTGACACAAATATTGATCACATTTTGGAACACTTGGAAGACGCTCAGTAAAAGTCTTCTCCTGCGTTTCTATTGTTTCTGATAAACTTACTCTGAAAGGGGTCAGACTCTAAATGGGACAGTGAGGTAACTTGGGAGGCTTATTTCAAAAACAATAACTTTCAAGTGTTTGCTGCAACCTCGAGATCGATAGTTATGCACTATAATAAAAAGGTAGAAGGAGGGTGTGACAGACTTTATGGCACTGCCAGGCTGTGCAGTCAAGCAGCAATAAAGTGTTTATTGTTTTGGTTTGTGTGGTTTATTTCATTATGGGCAGCTAAAATGTGATGTCTAACGAAACGTTTTTTTTCTGTACGCAAGAAATCAACTTCAAAAGCAATGTTGAATTCATTTGGATATGTGAGATCCAAAACACAGCAGCAAACCTTTAACAAATCGAAAGAATACTTGAACCAGCAAGTCTTTATCTGCAGCTCTAATCATCTTAAAACACTCCTAAAAAGGTGGGACAATATGTTTACAACCGCGAGTCCAAAAGTGAGGTCGCAGCTCCGCAGTTGGATTATTTCGATCCGATTTGCAGTTTCCAGACTGATCACATGATTTCACATGAATAGTTCAGATATAAATGTGAAACAACAAGTAATCACTGACACCTGTTAAAATGCTTGTGTGTGTGTGTGTGTGTGTGTGTGTGTGTGTGTGTGTGTGTGTGTGTGTGTGTGTGTGCGCAGCTTAACTGACATCTCTGTATGGGACAGAGGTGTGTTTATACATAGAAGGTCAGGGAACAGGCAAACGCATACTGACACGGTGTGTGTGCGTGTGTGTTTTCAAAGAGCACACAGAACGCTGGAGCCCTTTCCAAAGCGATATGTCTCCTCTCCAGCACACTTCGCTCTGCATGGAGTCACCCTCACAGCTGCAGAGGACACTTTCAGGTGGAGTGTAAAGGTAAAAATAAAAACAGGTGAACTGTGGGACATCCTGATAATCTGACACGGGGACGAGACGCACAAAGGCAGCAATAGGTGTGGATGTGTTTAATTTAAAAAAAGATATTCTATGTTTACCTTGATTTTCAGGAGAAAGCTCCTCTTCCTCCTCCTCGCTGCTCTCTTCATCTTCTTCTTCCTCTTCTTCCTTCATAAAACGAGGCTCTGAGCCCTCGGCAGCTACCAGCCTGGAAAGAACATAACACACACAGGAAGAATGAATACGTTAATAAGAAATACAAATGAGTTGCTAGTTTGAGTATAGAATCTTAACATGAGACGAACAAAACATCCTCCTAAAGTCATTAAAAAAAAACTTTTGAAATGGATTTCTATTAACAGAACAAAAAGAGACAGATGGAGAGATATTGGGCGAGGGGGAGGAGAGAGTAGGCAGAGAGAGAGGGAAGAGATGTGAGCAGGCGTGTGCGAGTACTCAAGCATGGGACAAAAATAACAAGTTACTATCCCCGCCTCTCACGCTCACAAAGAGCTCCGACACACTGAATAATGGTTTACGGCTCAGCGGACGCCACTGACTCGGTGCTGCTGCCCCGGGGAAGCTCTACTGTGCAACCGCTCTCACAGAGCGCTCACATTCACCCAGAGAGGAGACAAGTCAGTCCCTGCACTTTCAAAGCACACCAATCATAGTGTCAGATATCCAAGGTGGATACAGTCAGACAGGAAGTGAGAAGGTGATGCAGTGAATTAGAGAAGAGGGCCTACAAAAAGCATAGCTGGATAAATGATGGATGAGAGAAGAGACTGAGAATGGATGTGGTGAAGATTAAACAACAAGAGGACTGAGTAGAGCAGCTGCTGTTCTATCTGGAGCGTTCAGTGTAAAACAATGGAAGGCACTCCGCGTGGAAGGATGCAAAGGCGGCTAATTGACCTGAAAGCTTGGAGCCAATCACTATCCTCTTTGTGCATACACTCTTACTAACTCATCCCATCCCTGCATCTGGCCCACAGCAAACACACTCCTCAAGCTGCCTGCAATTTACAATTGTTACAGCAGAGAGGCAACGATAGCTTGATATTCCTCAAGAAGCATGAAAAGAAAAATATGAAAGATGGAAAAACTAGAAATTAGACAATTCACAAATGAAACATCCACTACCAATAACATTTTAGTTTTTCATTTCCTGCCTCTGTGAATTGCTTTTAAAAAGTCCAAGAGACGACATGTTCACTTCTGTATTCAGATTAGATGATTCATATAGTTTGACTTAAAGTCAGTTTTTCAGTTGGAAAAGACGAGAATATCTTGGCAATGTTTAAGTTTTTCAGCACAAGTATTTATATTTACTGTGACACTCCTAAAGTGGTTGCGCAAAAAGTAATTTTTATCAAAAAATTGTATAAATACAAATTGAAAAGACAGCTTGCAGAGTCAAGCCCTGTGGAAGCACATAGACGTTTAGTTAGACAAGCAAAACACAAGTGTTTGTCATTTCTCTAGATCTGTTGAGCATAAAGTCTGTGGCACCAACACAGGCTGTGAGAGTCAGAGCCATTCCTCACAGCGCATGACGTGTATGCCCTGAAATTCAAGGCTGTTGGGAAACCTCCATAAACCCATTGTTTGTTGATCAGCAAGTGTCAAAATGAGAACAGTGAATCATAATGCTGTCTGAGCAGTCTGAGGACACGCCACATTTAATGTAGTTTGGATACTGATGCTGACCTTTAACAAGGTTCAGTTCTCTCTCAAAGGAAGTTTGTCCAGATACATTTAGTCAACCCAGCCTGGAGCATTGTCCAAGACAGAAGCAGTGAAGTCCTGGAGTGAGGGAATGCTTACATATCTCTGCAGAACACAATGAACAACTAAAGAAACATCTAAATGTTCAAATGCAGCAGAGCTGTTACAGTGGCAAACCTAATCGTGTTCTCTTCCATTGTTTGCTTTCTCCCCTTCACACCACTGCACTAGCTTTGTCCTAGTCTCCCTGCAGTCATATATCTTACTTTGATGCCAGGTCGTCCGCTGCGAGTCCGCTGTGGCCCTCCGAGTCACTCAGCGCCCCTTCATCCTCGTCTTCCCCCACCATCCTGAAAGAGAGAAATGAACTGAATAAAGATAAGCCGGAAATGAAGCGAGTGAGGAAGGATTAGGAAGGAAAGGAAATGACAAAAATAAACAGCTGCTGATAGGCAAACAGTCAAGTTGATAGAGAGGATAAAGGAGAGGGCAGAGGTAAGAGTAGACAGGAAGGAGGAGAGTGAGGAGAGAAAGAGGAAAGGTCTGTGACAAGGGTGACCTTCCCTCTGCTGGCATATTGGATCACAAACCTGCTGACTGATACACACACTGATACACACACTGACGAGTCTAAACTCTTATTTTAAATGATCCAGAGTTATTTCTTAGTGTAGAGGAGGTCTTTAAAAACCTCCCAAAAAGGAATGTCTTCAGATAGCTTTTCATTTAAAATGTAATATCAAAATTATTTTCAAAAATAATTTCAGACCAATTGAATCAAATGTTATAAAAAGGCAAAGACAAAGGGGCTCCGACCTGTTGTAAGGAGTGCTGGGTTCATCGATCTTCATCAGGCCATAGTCTTTGTCGGCCGGGTGGTACGTGGCCAGGATGTTCATCTCGTCCCATTTCTGGGATTTCTTCCTGCAAACGGATCAAAGAAAGTTCAGTGAGAAGAAAACGACGGCTGAATGGAAACACACTCCATTTGGATCCACTGTTTCCAAGCTACCCACCAACCACACGATGAGTTCAATGCTAAGAATCTCAGTGATCAAGATAATTCATATCCTAAAGAGTGACTTGACAAAAGCTGTCTGGTAGACAGAATATAAATAAAGTTGGATTTAAATAAATAGAAATGATCTTCTAGGAAAGAATAGACCTTTTATCCTACATTTATTTAGAAGGGACATATGGTTACATTATTTGAGATACTCCGTTTGCTATTCACTAAAAAGCATCTCCACTAAATCAAATGTGTTCTATATGTGATGAAAACAAAAAGTGTTCTCTTAACAAGTTAGATGAAGTGAAGTTCCAATAGGATTTAAAGTTTTAACCATCATTTGATCCTCTTTAGGCTTTATATTGTAAATCAGTCATTTCGGCCTGGACTTGTGCTAACTGCTAACACCAGATTTCATCTAGGCCTGAACAAGTGCATAATAGGGCTGTACCCGAATATTCGTTCGTTGGCCAACTATTCGGTTCCAATTTCATTATTCGGATATTCGTTTTTTTTCCTAAATGTATGCTATCAATAAAAGCAAATTTCCATATTCTTACGGTACGTCCACACAGCAGTTTTGAAAAAAATCTTGGAGCTGGGCGTGTCTGAGAGCTTGGGGATTTTTCGCGACCAACAACCAATCACATGAATCTCCCGTCCCCGGCATACAAAGCAAAAAACCCCGGGGATTTTATGCGAGCAATATATATATATATATATATAAACTCCCCAAACAGGCGAAAACCTACCAGTTTCACCCACTGTCTCTGCCACCTCCCTCCATGCCTGNAATGTATACATTATATATATATATTTCTATTAATCATTTTCGGCCTTTCGGCATTCGGCCAACTGTTTCCTATTTTCGGTATCAGTTTCGGCCAAGAATTTCCCATTCGGTGCACCCCTAGTTTCAAGAGACAAAAACGAGTTGTGCATTCATAGTTTCCTCCTTGTGTTGTTTCGTCATCATGGCCTCATCTTAAAGAATACACTTTAGGA
>NW_011338809.1:60247-62926 GCF_000735185.1 Notothenia coriiceps | reverse complement strand
GTTTGTATCCCGGTAAATAGTTCTGGTCGTAAAGAACCGGGTGATTTGCTACCGTCATTTCTCGTTTGGAATATGAGGAAATGTGTCTCTCCCAGCTTACACGCGGTTTGATTGGCTAGCGCTTGTACTGTCAGATTTGCATAAACGGGATTTGATTGGCTAACGCTTCCAGCTCAGCTTCAAAAGTTGAACATTGCTCAACTTTTGAATCCTGAAAATCCTGGAAATCCTGGAAATCTTCGCTTTGCTTCCCCACAATGCAGTTGTGAATGGGTAGAGAAGCGTTGGAAGATTTTTTTAAAGCTGCTGTGTGGACGGGCCGTAACCTTTCCAAGATGATATGTTGTTCAGGGTTTATAATGTCCTGCAGGCTTTCCCCAACATGCATTGGGCAGAAGTGGAAGGAAACGTCCTGAGGAGGCCGTTGAACTTGTTCTAACCTTCTCGTCTTTGGGAGGAACCGCTGTACACAAACATGTGTTGAGCATGCACACTCCTCACAGAGAGACCCAGATGGGTTCAGACCTTGCTGTGAGGCAACAGCACTGAACGCAGGGCTGCTGTGCTGCACAGCATTAAAACATTGATGGGACATTTTAAGAATTCACGGAGAAGTACAAAATGTCAAACACAATAATTAGTGCTCAGCACGGTGGTGACAGGAAGACATGTTGCGCTGCAATCTGTAAGACAGCTGACTCTGAAGCCTGCGTGAGCCAAAGATCGATTCCTGGCACTACCCGCTTCTTGAATGCCATCTCTGCATGCCTTTGGCCCACTACCCTGTGTGGATAACTAGAAAATGGTGTGTGTGGTTGTCCTAATCTTCGGCAGAGGAGAGATGATGAGGCTGGTTTCATGATTTGTGACATTTCCAAATATAACCAAGACTAACCAAACATCTTTTCTTTTTTGGATATTTCCAAGAGGAGAGAGCAACTGTAACGCAACAGTCTCATGGATTCTTAACATGAAATAATCAATGTTCCATCAACCTCTCTCTCACACATCAGCAGATAGTGACGCTGTGATGTGCGTCAACCATACAGACGCCACTCAGGCAGATAACAGGGACCAGGATGCGTCACCCCAGCAGGGAACACACATCAGCTCACACTGCTTTCCCAAGTCAAGGTGAAAGAGAAATATAGGCTAGGATTGTCATTGACATACAGTGTATCGTGTTGTGAGATAGACGAAACATCTGCCAGGCAAAGGGCTGAGGGGATATAAAGCTATCTGTCATGCCCTAAAGGTACTTTACCACGTGATTTAAAAAGGCTTGTTGCAGATACAGTGGGGCAAAAAAGTATTTAGTCAGCCACCAATTGTGCAAGTTCTCCCACTTAAACAGATGAGAGAGGCCTGTAATTTTCATCCGAGGTATACCTCAACTATGAGAGACAAAATGAGAGAAAAAAAATCCAGAAAATCACATTGTCTGATTGTTTAAGAATTTATTTGCAAATGATGGTGGAAAATAAGTATTTGGTCAATAACAAAAGTTCATCCCAATACTTTGTTATATACCCTTTGTTGGCAATGACAGAGGTCAAACGTTTTCTGTAAGTCTTCACAAGGTTTTCACACTGTTGTCTGGTATTCTGGCCCATTCCTCCATGCAGATCTCTCTAGAGCAGTGATGTTTGGCTGTCGCTAGGCACCACGGACTTTCAACTCCCTCCAAAGATTTATCTATTGGGCTTGAGATCTGGAGACTGCTTAGGGCCACTCCAGGACCTTGAAAATGGCTTCTTGCGAAGCACTCCTTAGTTGCCCGGGCGGTGTGTTTGGGATCATTGCATGCTGAAAGACCCAGCCACCGTATTCATTTCAATGCCCTTGCTGATGGAAGGTAGGTTGTCACTCAAATCCACAGATACGATGCCCCATTCATTTCTTCCTTTACACGGATCAGTCGTTCCTGGTCCCTTGCAGAAAAACAGCCCAAGCATGATGTTTCCCCCCCATGTTTCACAGTAGGTAATGGTGTTCTTTGGATGCCACTCAGTATTTCTCTCCCCAAAACGTCTAGTTGTAAGTTTTTACCAAAAAGTTCTATTTTGTTTCATCTGACCATATGACATATTCTCCCAATCCTTTTTTTGCACCCACTGTATGATGGTAGTCATTTCATTAAGATAGTACTTCTCTTTGTATTTGCCTAGTCATCTCTGCCTTGACATAGCAACGATGTGCACTGATGACCACAATGAAGAGGCCGCTGAAGTTGATAGGAACAAAGGATAAACTACCAAATAAGCTCTTTGTATCCTGGCTTCTTGGATTGAGACGTAGGAGAGAAAATTGATTTCTGAANGATTTATGATTCGAAAATTATAAAAGTAGGGTAGACATGTGGATATTATCCGGCTGAACAAAACGTGCATTTATCAAACAGGTTTGTTTTCCACAGACCTTATTTCCAGCTATTTTCCAAAACCCTATGGAGAAATCCCATTGCTTTTTTGTCGAGGGAACGAGCAGCTTACTTCCTGGTTTTAGGACGCGTCACTGCACCTCTCAATATGATGCCAATATAAACAAGGTCTTTTGTCGGCTCTGTAAATCAATGCCGACCTATGCTGACAAGTAAGTGAAGAGTAGAAAATATAAAAGGTATTGGCTATAGGGAAATGTCCCAGCAGTTTAGGAGAATGAAGGTTCTAATCTAATCTA
>NW_011338809.1:59952-60210 GCF_000735185.1 Notothenia coriiceps | reverse complement strand
TGTAGCGAGTAAAACTCTAAAACAGAAAATACCTCCCCAAACGCCTCGTTGGTGAAACGTCATTGTCCATTGTTTACTTCCTGGGTGCTGTGTCGGAGGAATGGCCAGTAGCCGGATTGTCCGCAAATGGGCCAATCCGTGGAGCCGTTACGTTACGTCCGCGGAGCCGTTATGTTAAGCCCCCGCGGATTGGTCGAAATTGACCAATCCACGGACTTCCTCACACACACACTCAGTGCAGGCAGCTCTGCTGATTTC
>NW_011338809.1:56394-59924 GCF_000735185.1 Notothenia coriiceps | reverse complement strand
TATATATATATATATATATATATATATTTCTATTAATCATTTTCGGCCTTTCGGCATTCGGCCAACTGTTTCCTATTTTCGGTATCAGTTTCGGCCAATAATTTCCCATTCGGTGCACCCCTAGCACACATAATTGTAACCAATAGAAATAAACAACTTACTTAGTCTTACGTCATTTATGTCCATGTTCTACCGATAAATCTACAGAGGGAAGCTGAATTGTTCAAACAGGGGCAGATGGTCGACCAAATAAATGCTGGATCGTAGGTGTTTGTAGAGCTAGTTCAGGATATCCTCTAGGAATATACGACGATATCGCCATAAAAGACAATCAAAGCAGATAAGAAGGAAAGCCAGTTTGTGCTGTAGTCTAGCTCGTGTATGCACTTTTGTCCTGAACAATGGTACATATATAGTAAGCTTCATAATCTTTATTTTCTAATTTTTGCCCTTTTTACAATCGAGGATAAAAAATTGCATGTAATGCAAGAAATTGTTAAAATACTAAAATTAAAAAGCTATGTAGGACTAACTATGCTCCGAATGCATACAAATGTAAAAGAGTGTATTTGCTTTACTCAGAGTTCATAGTGGCAGCACGGCCAAGTATGGTCAGGTCCAGATTTGGTGCTTGGCTGAACACATGATCCTCCCAGAAACCCTTTCTTCCTCCACTGGATATACCATTGTTGTGTATATACACAGAACAAGCTCTATTCACTGCTGTTTACCTTGCAAATAAGCCTAACTTTAGGACATGAGAATATAATTGTATAAAGTTTATATATTTGTATCAATATATAGAGTATACTATGCATTGTGTCATGCATGTTAATCTAAATGATCAGAAGTTCCATATTATAGCCATGTACTTTTCTTTTGAGTCCTTCATTTAATTAAAATAGGGATTCCAATCTAGTTATGAGTCTCCCTAAAGAGTTGACTGATAATATCGCTCAAGCAGATTGTTACAGTGGGCAGAATCTCCAGCAAGCATCGAATATTTGGGAGCATTTGGAAAGTGGGCGGTATCTGTTCAGCACCCTGATCGTATTCAGACAGAATTCAATAAAAGTAAAATCTTAAAAAAGGCCTTCTATGTTTGTGTTATTTTTTTAGACATAATCACAACATATTTAAAACCCTGTTGTTTGACGAGAAATAATGGTTTATTTTGTTCTAGTTTCCAGCTTGTGTAATAGTGTTCTAATAGGCACATGTGCTTTGTTAAGAAACACTTGCTCAAGGGCACTTGAACACATTATCAATGGTAAAGGATAGGATTTGAAAAGGCAACGTATGAAATATTAGAAAACATTCTGCGTAGAAATGCACCCTTTATTGCCTCCGGTATTTTTACCCAATTACTCAGAGGTGCATTCACGGATGACCTACATAGCTAAAAACATGGAAATATGTTTTTAACACAGTTTGACAGCACACCAGCAGCTATATAAACAATGCAAAGTAATGCATGTTTGTGTTTGGGCAGGTTTTTTGTCATGGCCAAAGAGGCTCCCTAATCAGTGCAAATCCCCTTTACATAACAAACGCATCACACTGGGAACCCTGCATGGCCAGAGCTTCCTGGGGGCAGAGAGGCTGTGAGCGTTATCTGTGGGAGAGCACAACACTGGGATGACTTAACAGGGACTGCTGATTTGAGGCTGAGTCTCACTGCCACAGCAAAAGTGTCAGAGTCCATGATATCAATGCATACGAGATGGCACGGCTCCAGAAAATAAACCAACTTTCCAATCTTGCTAATCCGATCCTGAGACTGGGCACCTATTAGACAACTAATAGCTGATTTGGCATTCCCAGGAGAGTTTTCACAATGTGCACATTGGTAGCATTACTGTATGCAGCCTAGTCAGTAGGGGTTTAACGGTACACGTACGAAACTATTCGGTACGGGCCCTTCGGTTCGGTACACGCATGTACCGAACGAATATAACGTTAAACGTAAAAAATTGAGAACGTGAACAACTTTTTGGAAGTAATCTCAGGTGCTGCGTCGCAGTATTCAGAGTAATTTGCTCACATTGGGTTTGACGCAAGTCATTTCATTGGACGAGAGGCATACTATGAGAGCTGGTCAGAGGGATGCGTTCAAATTTAGTCAGTAAGAGGAACTGTCGAAATGGCGAACGCAGATAAAGTTCAGCTCGAAAATCCTCCAACTAAAATTGGTTATAGAGATGTCACGATCCAATCACGTGATCGGGGATCGGAGCCGATCATGTGATTTTCAAAAGATCGGAATCGGGAGGAAAAAAATCGGGGATCGGGATTTTTTTAATTTTTTTTTTTAAATACTTTTTTTTAAATTATGTATTCAAGGTTACAAAACAAAAATTACCATGTTCAAGTCTTAAAGTCATCCTGAGGCCTTAGTTTTGGTTTCAAATTACAGAACATCATGTATGTGTTGCTTTTCTTAAAACATTGGACCGAAATAGGTCTTCAGTCTAAATCTAAGGAACTTTACACAATCTTATACGTGTATAACTACTCTATTCACCGTTAAACGTATAAATTTGCTACGCATAAAGTCTTTTGAACATTATGTTTTCTGTTTACGGACATAACATTCATTAAGTTGACCTCTCTTAAAGATCCGACTATGGAAATTCAATTTTTTTATGGGTATAAGTGGACCCCATACAGAGCGGAATTCCACGTCGTAAAAGCTACTTGAACTTTATTAGACATACAACTCTGACATGACATAATCATGGGTTCGTCGGTCAACTGTAACTCTGAACGAACACCAGTAACATAAAAGTACAAAAAAATTGCTTCTTAATTGATACAGGTCGGTCAACCCCTAACGGCTTCTTCCGTTCCTAGACGACCGCTGATTGCTTACAGAGGACGACACCTTTGTGGGAGCAGCGAATCCCCTGTCCCTCCATCGTCCTATGTCGGTCATCGCGAAACGGATTGTACCTTTGTATTCCTATAACCCCGCAAACATTTTATCGACACCGAGCACGACTTGAAAAACGCTGCACACACACCTCCGATTTACGATCGCCTCAACCCAACTGAAGAAAGAAAAAAGAAAAACCATGGCCCACTATAAGTGCCAAGCTCACTACGGAAAAGTTTAGTCACCCGTTCAAAGCTACATAACGGTCGGCCGCCATTGGTTAAATCCTCCAGGGCATTAGTGGAAAAAAACGAAGGCTATTGTAAACTACAAACTGTTAAACGCTATGGCTAAAAGGGCTAGGCTAGAAAATGACATCTACGTCAATTCTCTTTTTTTTTCGTAAGTTCACCGCGGACATCTCCAATAAAAAAAATAAATTTAACCTATAAGATAGGTTGTCCTAATATTCCGAAGCACAAGAAAGTGTCCGTCGTCAACCTAGTCATAGTCCACACGTCCGTAACCTAGTTTTGCTTCTTATTTGGAAAGTCATGAGCAAATCGAATGACGTGTTAATCTGTGGACGCGCCGGACGCGGGGTGGAGACAACGGTCTAAACTCTCTTTATTCCGTTGGTCCAGATACTTTTCGT
>NW_011338809.1:50519-56349 GCF_000735185.1 Notothenia coriiceps | reverse complement strand
ACTAGAATCATCATATTGGCGTGACTGTAACAATCAAGGGGTTAAATTAAAAAAATGTATGTGTTTTAGAGGACATTTCAGAATATCGCGATATATATCGTATATCGCGATATAGTCAATAAATATCGCGATATCATTTAGAGACCATATCGCCCAGCCCTAGCTCAGGATGAGTTTGGCTGTGTTTCGCTGTGTATCGCTAAACAAGGAGACCACACCTCCACGGAGCTCAGCGCGATTCACAACGTCCCGACCAAACGGAGCACACTGGGAGGGGGGGCAAGAGCTGCAACGAGCCGTTTAGTGGAGAGAGTGAATACTGCTGAATACACATACTTTACAGAGATGCTGTATGCGAAACCAATGTGAGTTTGGAAAATTGCTGAATACACATACTTTACAGAGATGCTGTATGCGAAACCAATGTGAGTTTGGAAAATTGCACTGTATAAATGTATTTTAGTATACCTCAACAATGGAATTATGATCAGTGGAAATGGCCATGACATGGGACCTTTAATAAAGTGTGCCTATTATTTTTACTTATCTGCACTATTCTGCTGTTGTGATACTGTCCCCGTTGATGGACAAATAAAGCAATTCTGAAACAAGTGACTGAAGAAAGCAATTCTGAAACAAGTGACTGAAGAAAGCTCTAGAAAAAAACAATTTAAACGTTCAGATGATCAAAGTTTGACCTTGTTGTGATATCTTGTTGTAACAGATACTTATATAATTGTATTATACTCGTGTGAATCTCTACTGTAATGTTTTTCACTCTGTCAATTGCCACTTTAATCTCCTGAATTTCCCCACGGAGATGAATAAAGGTCCTTCTTATCTTACTTACTAAACGATACCTACACACGTTAGCCCTATGACGACCTGTGGTAAGGCTGATGTTCATTTGCCCTATTATGGTCATCGTTGGGTGGAGGTTTTCACTTTTTAACTATAATTGTTAACCACATTTGTTTAAATAACCACTACGTTAGGGAAGACGTCAGTCAGAGAGTTGTATTTCAGGGTCCCTAACTAACAATGTAAACATCCGTTACAACGTCATTAACGTTACCTGTCGCCAACAAGCTAACATTACACACGGCTCCTAGCGGTTAGCTCTTGGATACACATGCGACACGCCGAAAACATTTTACCAGGGACGAGTAACCACCTCAGTCACAAGATAGAACCAAAAAGTGTCCAAACAGAGATTACATGTCGTTGACTTACATAATACAGCCAACCAAGAGATGTAAACGCTACACTTATCCTGATAGGGGAGGGACGTTATAGAGGCTAACAAGTGTTTAGCTAGCTAACCTGGCCGCCAGCCTTACGAAGCAAAACTTACTGTGCGTCATCTTCCGAGAGTACAGGTGCTTGTTCGGCATTCTCTCCCGGTTCTTCTTCGGGCAGGGATTTGACGTTTGTCCCGCTGTTCTTGTTTTTAAGGATGCCTTTTATCGGCCGGGGAGATGCCATTCCCACACGTTGACTATCAGACCTGGCGCGCAACTATTTCTTCCCTTCAAGAGATTTTCTGATTCGGTTATTTCTTCCTGCGACTCAATGAACAAAGATAGGTTCTATTTTAAACATGCTCCCCGTCATAACTCAATGCTCTTTCATAAACTCAGGAGAAATATGTGGTATATCCTACGTGCACTGGCGGTTCTGCATGTCTAGCTACTCTCCGGTTGTTCACTGACTGGTGGTGGGAGGGGGGGGGGAACAGCACTACGAGCGGGTCAGCTAGGCTCACAGTATCGCGAGACTTTGAAACGCGATTACAAATGCTGCATTTGTGTGCTCGGAAATGTCTGTGTCATAAATTTAGATGTAGCTGTATGGTGTGTCTTCCTACATTTATATTGGCATGTATTCATCTTCTTTTAATGTATTCATATATGTTTAAATAAAAGACCAATTTTCGATCCTATTTTGCTTATTTTTGATACAGTTACAATCATGGGCGTCCTTTTGGTAGAAAAAGTGGTCGGGACAATTTCTCCAGATTTAACATCAGCATAGCAGAATACAAAATATATCCCTCCCCTGGGTGTTGAGCACCTGCATGGAAAAACCAGTCCCTTTTCTGTTTGCTGGTTTAAGAGAGAAAAACAATGGGAACCAAAGTTTGCTGACTATTACTGCCTCCAGTTTCGCAAATGCTTAAAACAACTCATAAACCAGTTCTTCTTCAAGTTTAATCAGAAAATTGTTTATTGATGTTCAACTACACACATAGAGAGGGCTGCAGTTGGCTTTGTTACTAAATTTAAACCAAAGGCAAGTCATCAGCAAGGCCCTCTCCTTTAGATTTTATTAAACACAAAATTGCATTAATTAATCATTCACTTCCAGTAATTAAAACAAGTTTTTAAATCTGTACATATACGTACGTCTATCAATCTCTTTTTGTGTAAAAAGCAATAGAAGGAAGATACTCGGGTATACGTATATATAGACAGACAAGTTTAATTTCAACAACACGCTAAGCCTGAGATACACTCCTCAGTTGTCACTGAAGGATTCTTCGTTGTCCACAGTTATTGAAGCAGCTGATGGGAGATCCACCAGCAGTTTGTTTGATGATGAACACATCTGGATCAGGCCATATGGACACGCTTCCTGATCAGGGTCCGGGCAATGCTCAGCTGCTTCAACCAAGGCTTTTCTGTAAAGTTGCTGCATAAGAGAAACATGCATTAACTCAATAAAGTAGGGCTGTCATGTATTTGTTTAACATATGTAAGTCATATCAATCATGATGAATTGTTAGTGTGGTGAAATAACCAAAAAATGAGGCAGTTGATAGCCTATATTTAATTTCTTATTAGAGAAACTACAAAAACGTTTTAATGTGAAAATATATGTAACGCCTTTAACTTAATTTGTGTCATAATATTTTATAAGCCCATCAGTAGCTAGAAACTGACAGAATTACAGACAGAAAATATGTGTGGTTTAAACAAATTGACTGTACGTAAAACAGATTTTGCTTAACTGACCCTTTGCTGTGAACCTCAAATAAAATTGCATTTATGTGACAAATCTGTTTTTATTGCATAATGAAAACCATGTTATAACCTGAATAAAAAGTATACAGACCTGGCTACGGTCAAGTAGTATGTGGCTTTTTCTCTTGGTGTTGTGCTGGACTTCAGAGATGCAGTCAGAATATGGTGAGATGTTGGCCTGGGAACTCTGTCTCTGGAAATGGGTGGCAGTATGCATTTCCTTCTCAATAAGCTGCTGTCATCCTGGCAGATTCCATCCAATAGGCAAGCTTTCTTACTTTTCACATCTTGTTTCTGATTTGTTTGCATCTCTTTAAAGTCACCTAGACTGGGGAGATGCGAAAGTAAGTTGCTGATGGGAGGCAAGGGTTGCAAAGCTTTGGCCTTGATTCCTCTGCTTGGTATTGTTACAGTTTTCCTGGATTTGGAAGACATATTGTATGGCTGGTTGAAACCATCCACCAGCAACTTATCTCCCACCCTGGCTTTGAAAGCAGCACTGTACTGGCATTGATTGGAGGCTGCCCCTTTCTGCCCCAAACTCACCCAGCGTTTTATCTGGAGGTAGATACGCATGGGCAAGGACATGTTTGACAGGGACACTACTGAGCACAGCTTGTTTGCTAAGTATTGCACACAGTCCCTGCTACCATGCTGAATAGCAACTTTCAAAGGATCCCGACCTCCAGGGTCCCTACAAGTCAAGCTCAAAAGGTTCTTGGTGACGAAGAGTTTAAGGATGAGGAGGTGGTTGCGCTCTACAGCTATGTGGATGGGACACTTTCCGGTGTCTCTATGGGCGGTTTGCTGGCACCACTGGCGGTACGGATGGACCCCGACTGGTTTGTCAGCATGCACCCCTCTCTCCAGCAGCCAGCCTGCCAGATCCAGGTGACCAGAAGAGGCAGCGATATACAGTGCCACCTGCAGCTGAAACCTGGAGAAGCAGGTCAGAAATTATTAATTTTAAGTGTAAAATTTCACTCTGACTTTATGGATAAAGTGAAAGACAACAGTTCTGTTGCACTTGTATTTGAATGATTATGAATGGAGTTTCTGACCTCATTACCGGCTTCTTCTCTGATAGGTGGATCTGGACTGTCAATCTGTGGCCAAGGAGGCAACTCAGGAGGAACTCCACCCACCCATCCCAGGTATCCAAACGGAGAGTAGTGCCTTTGTTTGAAAAGTAAAATAGCAATAACGGTTAGGATTTTAAAATCGATCTGAATCATTAAATTCTTATACTATAATATTAACTTCAAAATAGAAAACAATTATTTCTAAGAAAGAAATGCTCTGTTCCACTTCTCTATTATGAAGCTCCCACCAGCTAACATTCAACACATATTGGAGGCTTAGTAGCCTACATTTCACAATTTAAAATAAAGTAATTTAGAAGTCAAGACAAAACATGATATCTAAACTTTCACTGAATCAATCAAAGTGTTATTAGCTTTGACATTTAAAAAAATAAGGAGCTACGTAGCACTCACTGCACACTAACACACATCAACTGCATAAACAGAGAGCAGGCCGTACCCACTACAATGGCGTAGTCTTGCAGTTGGTTGCAGTCGTAGAGCTGCACGTCCTCAGGTGTGCTCAGTCTGAAAGTGCCGACAGGGAGGCCGCTTTGCATGGACACCACAGATTTCAGTCTAGCGATGGACATATACAGAAGGGCCTCACTTCCCATGATTGGTAGAATTTTTCCTGTCACAGCATTGAACACACGCATCACAGGCCTTCGTTCACTCTGAAAGAAAAGTATAATGGCCATTCAGTTAATAAGTAAAAAGAATACCAAGACTTTAGTTGATGAAACCCTGTTGTTTATCCCCAAAAAACCGAATTAAGTGCATTTATTATTTTTATCTGGACTCTGAATCACTCTAAAATATTGCCAGTGCAGGTGGCCAATAAACAACAAGGAGTTTGCTGCCCCTCTGTGGTTGAAATGATGTTCAATCACACAAAGTTGCATCATATTTTAAGAAAAATACTATACAGATTTGTCTTTGGATATCTTTGCTGAGGGAAAACCAGAGCCTGGCAAGCTTGTATGTATATTTTTATTTGCAAAAGCTCTGTACATGATTTACCATCCTTTAAGCAAAAGATTTATAGTGAATAGTATACTGTAGGTGAAATCTTGAGGACCGGGAGGGCAAACATTTATTTTTGAAATAAAAACTTTAGATGTCATATAGCAAAGATACACAATCCAAGATATATACAAGTTTCCAGAGTGAAATGGACCTATATTACATTACATTTACATTAAATTGCATTTAGCTGACGCTTTTCTCCAAAGCGACTTACAATAAGTGCGTTTGACCAACAAGATACAAACTTGAAGAAAACAGAATATAAGTACATCAGGTTTCATAGAGCTAAAATATTTCAAGTGCCACTCAACTGGCTTTAGATAAGCCAGTCCTTTATTATTATATAAGTGCTTTGTTAGCAATTCTTTGTTAGTAATTCTATCGCTCGAAGTGGAGTCGAAAGAGATGAGTTTTCAGTCTGCTCCTGAAGATGTGTAAGCTTTCTGCTGTCCTGACGTCAATGGGGAGCTCATTCCACCATTTTGGAGCCGGGATAGCAAACCCACGTGTTTTTGCTGATGGGAATTTGGGTCCCCCTCGCAGTGCGGGTGCAGCGAGCTGTTTGGCCGATGCAGAGCGGAGTGCACGTGCTGAGGTGTACAGTTTAACCATGGGTCCTGGATATAAGGTAAGGTTGGTAGAAGGCACTATTTTACAAGAGGATGTAAAAGTGATGACAAAGGGACACACACCCAC
>NW_011338809.1:47878-50354 GCF_000735185.1 Notothenia coriiceps | reverse complement strand
TTGGTACCGGTGATATTCACGTTCGAGTGATGCCTTTTCAAATCAGTGTGCAAGTTTGATGTATTGCCAGCCGCGTAACCAATTAGGGATGTCCCGATCACCTTTTTTTGCTTCCGATAATTTGATTTTGACAATTTGCCGATACCGATTTTTCCCGATCCGATNAGTTGATAGTGGATGATCTGTTCCAAATACTGCTTGAGAAGTGAAGAACATTGGTCAGCAGCTTCCTGTGATATCACTCCTTGTTCTGAGGTGAGAGAGTTGTTTCCATTAAAATCGTTCCCCTTTACAACTCTCTCACCTCAGAACAAGGAGTGATATCACAGGAAGCTGCTGACCAATGTTCTTCACTTCTCAAGCAGTATTTGGAACAGATCATCCACTATCAACTACTAGAACATATACATAGACGTGTATTCATACTCCGGACAAATGTTGGCAGTCAGGTTGCTATTTATTTGGCAGAGATGAGTTATGTAATTCCATAGGGTCCATGCTGGTTATATTATTTGAACCCGCGGAAAGAAGGATCGATGATTCATGCTGAACTCGTACAGCTCCGGTTTAGTTATACATGAAATGGCTGGAGTCTGCATTCAAATGCCTCCAGGAATGTATACACAACCAGCGGGTCTTGAATGTTAATTTTCTCTGTACAGGCTGCCTTTCATAACTTATCTGCTTTACGCCATTGGTGCAATGATAGCTTACGGGATGACTGAATACAGAGATAAAGATATGCTTGAGCAAAATTATAAATTGCTTTGATTCAACGCTGGTTGTCAGTTTGTATTCATTGTAACCATACAGCGTAAATGACATCAATCGAAATAGCTAAAACCATGTAATTTGTGGTATTTGTCCATTCAATGTGTGGACTATGCTTTACGCTTCTGTAAAACATATTTTCATTAAAATAGAAATTTGAATTATCTCATTAAATGACCAAATAAAGTTGACAATATATTGAAAAGCATTTATTTTATTAACAGCTAGTAATTTCTCACTTTTAATACTCTTGAATCTTATTTGTAAACTTATTTTTCACGTCAAGTTTGTTCACGTCATGTTGCATTATTTATAATATTTTCATCTTATTTGATTTTAGATGTTAAATTTACCAAGCTGTCCTCTGGATTCTAGTTTTCAAAAGCATGACATACATGCTGCCTGTTCTAGAAATATTGAAATATATTATAATCCTGCTTCCTTTTACCTCTTGATCTACAAAGTAGTTCCCATGGGTTTTGGGCCTTGGGGGGTTGTGAGTCATCATTCACAGATACAAGATGTTTTCACAAGTTCTGACATCTTTACATCAATCAGGATATGGAAAAGTTTCCTGAAGTGTGAGGGATTGAGCTGATGACTCACAAACAATAGGTTTAAATTTACCCAGAAAATCTGCATGCAATTTCTTTCATCAAAGAGGTCAACTTAAAGGTGGGGTAGGTAAGTTTGAGAAACCGGCTCGAGATACACTTTTTGTTATATTCAATGGAATGCTCTTAACATCTCGATAGCAATGAATATCTGAAGTGCTTTGACAAAAAATCCATAAAGAAATGTCATCTGTGGAAGCCGTAGTACTGTAAAAAGCACGACCAATCATTTTAGCCGGCCTGGCTAAAATAACTGGATGGCCTACCTGCCTGTCAGCCTTCCATCTGTGCACAAACTTATCTCGTGCCCTCATTGGTCATGTGCGCCTTCGTGTGTGTTGGAGGAGGGGCTCTGTAAGGAAGTAGCAGATTTATTCCGGCTGTGTATTTTCAAATTCTAGCCACTCGAGCTGGTTTCTCCAAAATTACCTACTCCACCTTTAACTCATACAAATATGCATAGGCCAAAGAATGTGCATTAGCTCGGTGCTGATGGGATCCAAAGACAGAAAGGGACGACAATATGAGAAACATTGGTTGACAGTTTCAATACCTTTCGTTTAAAAGAACGTCTTTGTTGTTAAATGCCTGAAAAGAATTCTGTGGTTAACACATGCTGAACAAATGTTCATGCTTTGTTCTACGACATAAATTACGCCATTATTACCCCACTTGTAAAGCTTCTGTGTCATTTGCTAACCAGTGACTAAATAAAGTGCTCAATGTCAAAGTGCCAAACATTGGCCGCCTTAATGGTGGTGATGGCTATGATGTAGTTTATAGCCTAGCGATACCTGTTTAATTTCGCTGAGTTAATTTACCCTTCAAAAATCACTAAGCTTTTTTTATGCACCGAGATACAATTGAGAAATCCCATTGCTTTTCATCAAGGGAGCCCTTTACGATGATAACTTCCAGCTATAGGCCTATATATATACCTCACCACTGCACCACTATATATTCACAGCTTTTTTCCTAGGATCAAATTATGAGTAAGTTGCATTGATTTAGTTACTATTAGTTTGCATTTCAAACAAACCCACTTTTATATCAGAGGTTTTTCTTCTAGTCTCTAAGGCCTCTGTCATGGT
>NW_011338809.1:29785-46070 GCF_000735185.1 Notothenia coriiceps | reverse complement strand
AAATATCATAGCATAGATGTAAAAAATACAATAGTGGCAGTGCAGTTAAAGGTGGGGTATGTAAGTTTGAGAAACCGGCTCGAGATACACTTTTTGTTATATTCCATGGAATGCTCTTAACATCCCGATAGCAATGAATATCTTAAGTGCTTTGACAAAAAATCCATACAAAAAAATGTCATCTGTGGAAGCCGTAGTAGCTACTGTAAAAAGCACGACCAAACATCTGAGCCGGCCCGGCTAAAATAACTGGATGGCCTACCTGCCTGTCAGCCTTCCATCTGTGCACAAACTTATCTCGTGCCCTCATTGGTCATGTGCACCTTTGTGTGTGTTGGAGGAGGGGCTCTGTAAGGAAGTGGCAGATTTTTTCCGGCTTTGTATATATATATTTGTTATATTACAAAATCATTTCTTTGAGACAAGGGAACCGGAAGTGCAAAAATGCTGACTCATATCCAGGTTTTAGGACTCAAATATCACTTTAACAACATTTCAATCTTAATGTAAAGACAGTTAATAAGTTGTTACTGTCACAAGTTTACCACTAATAGCTTTTGATTGAAAATATTTGTTGTCCTTACCCACATTTAGAATCAGTTTAAAAGAGCTGCAGCAGTTGACATTGACAACCAAATGTAAGTACTTACTATATTTTTGTTGTTGTTGTCCCTACACATTTTGTTCCAGCTTGTAGACCTATGCAGCACAGCTTATCTCCAATTGAATGCTCCTACAAGTCTGGAATCCATATTTGATTCTAAAGAACAAAATGAAAAGAATACTCTACTCTTCAAAGTGGAAAGCCTATTTATAATGGGTATGACTATTAGCAAGTAGTCTAAAAAGAATTTCATTTTCCATTGATAGCAAAGTGTTTGGACTACAGAGGTTCTGAGAGAGTCCTCTTACTGTGATAAGCTCCATTGTTGGTTTTGACATGCAGTGAGTCTGATTTCAGCACCATGGACAGCCACACTAAAGCTGCAGGATGGTGTGTTCACTGACACCACTCTTGGAGGCAGTGATGGTCACCAGAAGAAGAAGATGTCATTTCAAGTGACCGGCCACATTATGATATGGGCTATTGGACTTTATGTAACAGTCTGTAAGTGCCATTTTAAACTTCATTGATCTTAAGCACTTCCCCACAACACTGCAGCATAACCAGGGGGGATTATGTCCACCTTGTTAGGTACAATGATAAACTACCTGTCCCACTGTATTTCAACTTAGAGAAAGCCGTCGTTTAGCCTCTACATTTAATAATTCAAACGTGTTGCCATTAAACATAAGGTCATGGAGTATGGTTGGACATCAATCACTTCTCCATTATTTTTCTACAAAGGGCAATACATATGAGACTTGTTTGGTGTAAATAGATCGGGTTGTATAAAATACATTAGCTGTATTTTAATTTGAATCATAAATAAAGTATCAAGGTTTATTCATATAATGTTGATATTTTTGTTGCACAGTAAAGGATGGGGATGCGAGATAGCACATTTGTGTGTATCATTCACACACAAATTAAATTGTATTTCAAATCAAAGCTTTAATATGACAAGTTCCTTTTGAATGATTCCCTAAATTGAAGCTACTTGGTACAGTGGCAGCCCTAAAACATTCCCATTACGAGATGTTTTGGGCTGTGTGTTTTTGAAGTTTGACAAGCTGCGCATGTGTTGTCAAGTTGGTGAAGATGTTCCTTCCTTTACATGGGTTTTGGCACATTTGTGTTTTTGTATTTGCATAGTTTTTTAAGCTGCAGCACGTTTCTCCTTATCTAAGTATTTTGGGCTGTTGTAGCATGTTTGCATCTGTCGGCCACTGTAGCTTGGACCAGAAAACAACAAACCATATTGCTCTCCCTCCAGGTGTATGTGAGTATTGTGTTTTTTCTTATTTTTCTAAACATAACATTGCACCCTTGAAAATTGGAAGATTTTTCTGATTTGTGTTTATTTATGTTTATTTATATAGCCAGATGTCACAAATGTTACATTTGTCACAGTGGACTTCACAGTTAGTACAGAATATCAGTATGACAATACGACACCCTCTGTCCTTAGACCCTCACATCGTACAAGGAAAAACTTCCAGAGAAAACCCCACAGTTCAAAGGGGAACATGGGAGAAACCTCAGGGAGAGCCCAGGACGGACAGACGTGCAATAGATGCCGTGTAAATCAAAAAGATAATAAATTTTACAGCGTAGGTAGACCACATTTTTGGACATACATGTGTCTATAATAAGAAGATGAATCCACGAGGATGTCAACAATCCTGTGGGAGCCATCAGGGAAGTATGATGAGAGTCAGGCAGGACCACAGTGACAGGTTCAGCCACGACTCAAAGTCCAGGACTCAGATAAGGACTCAGGACTCAGGATCAGCCACGACTCAGGATCCCGGCGTAGATAGACACCAAAAAGAAATTTGGGGGAAGCTGGGTTATTCGGAACATGAGAGTACACAGGTACAGACAGACAGAAGGAAGAAGTAAGGTGTCCCCAGCATTGTGTTCCAATAGCCTTATAAAACCTGTCCTTGCTGTCATTTTCAATTGTATATTTTTTGAGGGCTTTCTGTCCTTTAACAACAATCTTCATAGTTTTTCCTCCTTTTTTAATTATAGTTGTTTTGGGGCCATTGAATGCAGGCATAAGCAAGTGCATAACACGCTGAAGGTTCGTTATCATTTTCAGTACTTTGGCATTTCAGATATATATTTGGCGCCTGATGCCCTGGAATCTGTGGATGGAGGCACGTTTCACCTCACTGGGTCTCTGCTGTGAAGAGCAATCTCCTTTCAAAACCAAGCGTTGGTGAAGATTGAACGGATTCAGGGGCACCGCTATAACCATATCTGAATGTCAACACTGATTAGATGACCTGACTCCAATTACCCCCTTTAATAAAAGCCATTTTAAAGACCTTCATGCTCTTTCTTCAGTCCAAGACACAGAGAGAGAAGGAAGGACAAACTGTTCTTACGTAATAGTAAGCAGTGAAACTAGAAACACATATACTGCAGGGTGTTACGAAAGAAAATATATAATATACTTGCAGGCTGCAATGCCTTAATAATGATCACTTACTGGTGGTCCGTTAACCATGGGGTGTTATTAGACCCCATTTTCTGTGGAGTGCGCCTCAGTAATACTTTGCTATGCTCCAATAAAACCATCATGGGAAATAAATGTGTTATTGCAGTATTGCAAATAAGTTATCAAGTAGTGAGCGTGGGGCATGTGATGCTGACCACAGTCTGACTGTCGGACATGGAAGCTTTAATCTGAGCCCACGGGTTTGACAGCTTTATGTTTGGGAAGTTGTTTATGACTGCAAGGCAGGGTAATGACTGAGGAGAGAAACAAAGGGAAATGATCAGTCAGGGTCACCTCTAAACACTGCTACCAGAGGTGGAACCAAGTCATTGTTTCTAGAGTCACAAATAAGACTCAAGGCTTTGCTCTCGAGTCCCAAGTCAAGACTGACAAATTCCAAGTAAACACTGACAAGCCCTAACGCAAGTCTCAAGTCAAGACTGACAAGTCCCAACTAAAGTCCCAACTCAACACCTACAAGTTCCAAGTATAGTCCCAAGTCAAGACTAAAAAGAAGACTGAAATTCTTAGACAAGCCCTTAGTTAGGGCTGACAAGTCTCAAGTCCAAATAGGGAGGTCCCCGGTCAAGTGTCAAGACAGTCTATACTGAAGGCAGAAAATTCAAATCCCAAGTCACACCTGACACGATACTCAAGTCTCGAGTCTCAACAGTGCATTTGTTGACCTCCATATAATTTCCTTAACCGGACTAAATGATCACTGCGAAAGGAAATAAATACTTTTAAAATTCCATACTGTTTACATTTTAGGCTTGGGTGACTATCTATTAATTTAAAGTCAAAAGGCTCAAGTGAAGTCACGAGTCATTGGTGTTTTATTCCAAGCAAAGTCCTTTTTTTTCATGTGATTTGAGTCCAAGTCATGTGACTCAGATCCTCACATTTACTATACCTATAAGTGCATGTTCAGGGATCATAAAGTCAAAGGCTCAAATACTACTGGTGGAGTTTAGATCATACACCATCTTTCCCTCCTCTGTTGTTATAATTAGTTTGTGATACTGAATAGGCTACATTTTTGTGATCTTTCTGCACTGTTGGGCCTTTTATCAATTTGATATGGGGCTGTAATGTTGCTACAGGGACTTATATCCAATAATGCAGTGAAGAGGGTTTCAAGTTTATGACCCTATTATTCCCATAAAAGTACATTTTGTATTCCAAGTTGCATATATTGATTAAGGAGTCTCTATTTTGTACACAGTAGCCATACTGTGATATTAATTTATTTACACAGCCAACTTATTAATTTTTCTGTTTTTTAAGGATTGATGTCCTGGGGCCTCATTTATTATTGGGATATATGCTCAAAAAATGGCGTACGCCAGTTTCTACGCAATGTTTGCGATTTATAAAATACTAACATGACGGGGAAATGTGCGGTCCTCCACGCAAACTCTAACCCATGCGTACGCACTAAGCACAAACACGTGAGGGACGAGAAACTGCGACACCGTTGGCAGAAGGAAGAATGGAGAGAAATATGTGGAAATAATACCATAAATAAAATGTTACCTCTCATTTATCATATATGAAGAATTCATTTTCAAACATTGATTAAAGCCAATCTTAAAATGATTAAACAAACGCCTGTTTGCGACTCCTCAGTGCACACAAAAACGTAACTTGGAGAAATAAATAAATGGATATATGTTATTTAAAACCACCTCGAATATATTATGTTAATGTTATGAAGTGTTTTCTCATAAATGANCGCTTCTGCCCATTGACTTTGAATGGGGCGACGTCACTTTGCCTCGCTTTTCGCCGAACTGCATTGTGAGGAAGCAAAGCGAAGATTTCCAGGATTTCCAGGATTTTCAGGATTCAAAAGTAGAGCAATGTTCAACTTTTGAAGCTGAGCTGGAAGCGTCAGCCAATCAAATCCCGTTTATGCAAATCTGACAGTACAAGCACTAGCCAATCAAACCGCGTGTAAGCTGGGAGAGACATACCGCAGTTCATTTCCTCATATTCCAAACGAGAAATTACGGTAGCAAATAACCCGGTTCTTTACGACCAGTAACTATTTACCAGGATACAAACCGGAGGAACCAGGCATGGAGGGAGGTGGCAGAGACAGTGGGTGAAACTGGTAGGTTTTCGCCTGTTTGGAGATTTTATATCCAGTTTACTTCGTTTTAACATTGCTATTGCTTTGTATGTCGGGGGCGGGAGATTCATGTGATTGGTTGTTGGTCCAAATCCCCAAGCTTTCACCTCCAAGATTTTCAAGATGTTTTCAAAGCTGCTGTGTGGACGGGCCGTAAGAGTGAAACTTCAGCTGTGTTGTGTTTTATTCAAGATTTGTAAAAAACATCCTCTACTTTCATTACTTTCTGTTCGTTGGGGTGTATGCTTCAGTAATTCAGTATCTGCCTTTTATTCTAACATTTATATTTTCTATTCTTACTTTGTTCTAATTTGTATGTCTATATTTTGTCTTAAAATGTAACAAGCTCTTCCAGTTTAATAAAATGTGCTGCATACTGGGTTTCCTTTCCCATCACTTTAGTCCTGTAATAATGCACTGCGGCAGGTATTTAGCTGTGCGCATAATGACTCATTTTTTTCAAAGTGACTAATTTACGAGTTGTGACTAATGTGCAAGGTGATAAGTCCTGACCAACCTCACTCGAAAAGTATCAGTAATGAGTAAGAAGGATTGTTTCATGAGGCTGCAACCACAAGTATTATAACACCAACAAAACCAATTTAAAGCACTACAAAAATTGTCTTAGAAAATATGTTAAAATCACAATTATCTGACTCAAGTTGGATACTCTACCAGTTTCTTACCTAATTATTTAATCCAATGTTGTTCCCAAAATATTATAACAGAAATGTTTGATTGTAATTAAACTCAATCCATCTTCTTTTAAGATACAGAAAACATAAAAGTGGAGAGATCCTTAAAAGGGATGAGTCATGATAAAACAAATGTAAAAGGTCACATTGCACTGACAGGTTGTTTCCCTTGTTTAAGGATGGAAAGGTTTGCTATGTGCTTGCTTCAGAGTTTCTCTAACAGGAGTGTTATATTACATGCTGCATTTAGTGCTGCCACCCCATGTAAAGAGGGCCGTCTGAGGTAGTTTGGCGAGGGGAACACTTTGGAAAGGCGGTCAAAGAACCAGGACGAAGAGGGAGAAGAAGCGCAAACAAATGTGTGGGATTATTTTAAAAATAGGTTAAAGAAAACAAAGTGCAAGACAGAAACCTGGGAATTGTCAAAAAGCTAAAGAAAAAGAAAACCAAACTAAATAATGTTGCTCTTAAATTCAGTATATGGCATTCTATCTTCTCATCCTCACCTAACTGGAACAAACCAACTGCTAGGTAAGTGTAGGGGGGAGCTAAACCAAGCAAGCACCTTAATCACACAGTTCGATATATAGGCACCCATATCGATGATAACACCAAATACTATAGGAAATCAAATATTGCACAACTACCTATAAACCTACATTTTGGCCCAGCCCCACCCCTCCCTGCTCAGAGGACGTAACGATGCACACCTGTTTGCACTTTATTTGATTGAGCTGCTAATCTACCCTAACAACGAAATCACTTTAAACAAAATGAAAATGGCCAAGTTTGTGTCATTTGTACATCTTAATTTAAAAGTCTATCAAACTAACAGGAAAGAAATTAAAGAATAAGCATGCAGAAAAACAATGTTCTAAAAGGTGATTTTGGGGGTTTTTTTACACTGCAAAAAATAGCTCTAGGAAAGATGCTAGTTAAGTAACATTTATGATTGCTGTCGCTGTAGAAGAATGCAAGGACAGCCAAACAGTGATCATTATGGGGCAAGCAACATGGGGCTATAATGTGATAATTAACCTTTCGGCATTTGTTTCGTTTCAGTAATAACACCTTTTTTATGATACCCAATTCATAAAAGCAGGATTTGTTTGGGTTATTTCTGTCCTCTCACATGCAGTGACAATATGCAATTATAATGTTCCCATCCATGTACGGGGCTCAATTAAAGACACACTTACTATAGAAGGAGCAGTACAAGTGGCAAAAGGCCTTTGATGAAACAACTCATGCACAGCTTTGAAAAATGGCTTGTAAAGCAAACAAACCACCAAGGGAAGAACATAATAAAAAAAGGAAGGTACAAAGCTAGTATATCGCATACAAATTTCAAAAGATTTTAAGATGAGTATCACAAACGGGTAGCACAGATAACAGGGGCAGTGAATCAGGAAGCTTAGCATTAATGATGCACTTGGGTTGCATTGTTAAAGCTGGGAGAAAAAGAAAAGGAAAGCATTGCCTCTTTTCCAGGTAATGTAATTGCTATATTGGTGATCTAACACCCTCATTAAGCATGGATCAAACGGGGTGCAACAAAGCAGCAGCGTGGAACCAGAGTGTGAAACAGACAGGATTAGCGGATGAGAGAGATGTTCTCTTGCCGCGCAGTGGATGTTTGAAGTCTCCCACATGGTTAATTGTCGAGTGAAGACACTAGCATCGAGAAGTTCAGCCTCCCCTCTGAATTAAAGATAGCTAACTTGCCCTTGGCTAGCCTCCCAGTGTTTATGTTGCGTTTTTTTTCCCCCGAGCAATTAACAATCTGACACCGAGACCTTGGACTGCGGAAAGAGGGAGAGAGGGACGCTCCCTCACACTTGGAGAACATGCTAATACTGAACAGAGACAACCGAGTAATTAGCTCCAATGTATTTTGACACCTAAACTTTGAAGAAAAATGTGTGTACTTTTTCCCATTTCAGCCTCTTACATCACAGCCTTTGACTGAGACAGAAGTAGCATTTTATCTGAAGCAAAGCTTGCAATAAAAGGAATACAAGAAACCTCACACAAAGCTTCCTCCTATAATAAATATTTGACAAGCTGCTGAAACAGACATGAGATAGAGTTCACAGTGTGTGTAAAACATTGAGAGAGGCGAAAGAGGTTGAAAGCAGAGGTGCATGCCAGAAATGAAGAATGCCTTCACAAAAAAACAAATACGAATGACCTATTTGTTTCTTGATATCAACAAAGCAAATAAGGGTGCTTGTGAATAGTCTCTGCTAATAATGTTCAAAAATACCAGAATGAGGCTTAAAAATTGATAACAGCAATATTTCTGCACATTCCTGGTAGAGTGAAATACAGGGCGAGTGTTGGAAGGTCCGCTTATAAGCTTTTAAGGATTATCGTATTAAAATCAGCAGGGAGGTGCAGAGAATTTAATAATTTCCCTGGATGCTGTGTTACTATTGTGGTAGAAATGAGAACAACCTCAGCATGGTGCTAAGACCTTTATAGGAAACCGGTTAAAGGTCAGCACATTCATGAGAAAAACGGCTGCCATATTTTTCTAAGTTTCACTCATCAGAGGTCAGCGATTTGTAAAAAAAAGAAACCATTAAATCAAGTACAGCTATATGCAGTGTGGCATTAAAGTAAGTGTTGATTAGAAAAAGGTCAGCAAGAGTCAAAAGGTCATTCCTGGTAGAATTGAGTTCTAGGACTTCTAAGGACAAGTTGGATAAGATGTGGAAGTGATTAATGGGTTGCACTACTAGATAGATGGTTGAGCTTATGATCAAAATCCTTATCAAAGTAGAAGATTGAAGCCACTTTCAGATAGCTAAAGGGCAGGATCCAGCATGAGTGGATCTGGATGGACAAAGGGTAGAGGCCAAAAGACTGATAAGGTTACAGGACTGATATAAATTGTACAAAGGGAAAGATAAAATAGACACAGAATAGTGTGAATGTGTGTTGTTGCCAGGTTGCATTATAGGTTAGGAAATACATTGGTGAAAGGACGGAGGGTGATGCTCTGATACATGAAAAAGGGACACTCAAGATCAGGTCACTGCCGATATGAAGTGCACAGCTAGAATGGGAAAGATCAAAGGAAGATAGAAATCATAGAAATAATCCTCTCTGTGGGACGGTTGAAATTACGTAAGTAAAAATAAACTAGAATTGTGAAATTCTCCAGGCAATTCATGTAAAAGGCTGCCAAACTCTCCCATCTATGTCAGGTGGTCCTCGTGGCTGATAAAGGACAATCATGTGAAGAGGTCTGTGCTGAGTTATAGCGATGGTACAGAATCCCAAATGACAGAAAATGGTATGAGTGACAGAGGAGGAATAAGCAATTCCCACTCGGAGGAGATGAACAGACCTGAGCCGCAATGGCCTCGAGGCCTGAGAGAGAGCGTAGCAGGTGCCCCGGCGTTCTGCTAAAGAGTGATTTATGTACACGCGAGAGCAACAAAATGTAGAAACATGATCGGAGCACATCCTCAGATGAACTCCGGACTTTTCGGACCGCTGACTGATGGTTCCTGTCTCGGCTCTATAATGTTTTAAGATGAGACAGAGAAAGTGATAAGGCTGGAGCTGGAGGGGAAGCATTGTCAAGGATATCTCGAGAAACAAAATGGAGGAGAGTTCAGTGAGGGAACGGGGTGTCATGATATGAATATACAGGTTTCACTGTAAGAGATCATAGGCAAACATGCCATAACAATGACAATAAATATCCCCTATAGTGGAGTTAAGTTAATTTGTAGAACACATTTTTTGTATGGAAGCTAACCAAGGTGCCAATTTACAGCCAATAATGCATAAGAATGTTAACTTGATTCTGTCCGGAAGAAGATCCATCTTAAACATTTTGTTAAGTTAAAAAGCTAAACAAATAAATACATTTAACTTAATAATTATAACTATTATGTTACATTCATCAAGGATACTTTAAAACATTGTACTGTTCCCTATCCGATTGATTATTTACCTTCTTTTTTCACAGTAATAATGAATGCTTTGATTAGCTTTGTTCATATGTTCTTTTATTGATAATTAAGGCCTGTTATGAATACATATCACCTTGTGAAGACTACAAATTAATTCAGCTATAGCCTGACTTACATTGCCTGTGCAGTATGTGCCAGCTTCCCTCCCTCAGGCATAGCTTACAGTATATAAGGAGGTGGAGCAACAGAGTACTTGAACCTGCTGAAGACTGCGTGAGGAAATTGATGTTGATAAGAATCAGAGCTGTGTAATTGTAAACTTTCTGTTGGGAGCCCTACAGTGCTTGCAATATACTCTATGTATTTACTTTTGTTCAGAGAGTGTTTCACTTCAATACACTTTCATCACCAACCTATAATTACTTGATATATTCCCGTTTTGCACTGAAATAATAAAGAACAAAATGTGCTTTTCCTCCGGCTCCTGCTTCTTGGTTGAAAATTCCTTCAAATGCTTGCACGTGAATTAAAAATATGTTTCTTTCCTAGGTGTTTCACTCTTCCGTCTGTGTAATTTTTGTTTGGTCCTTGCCCCTATTAGTATGGGTTAATTCCCGCTTTATTTGGCTCGCAGATAAAAGAGTCAGCTAAATTGCCAAGTTCAATCAAGTCAAGATAAAAGGCTAATGATAGATGCAGGAATTTCCATGGTAAACGGCAGGTCTGCTTCTGGCTCGCACTAATGGGGAGGCTGGGAGGTATTCTGTGTCTGATATTTTAGAGTGGAAGTAAAGGGGAGGGGAAACCTTTCATAGATCATATGCAATGTAATATGAGAGTAAACATAGCCCTGAACCAAGTGGCATCGGCAAAGTATAGCAGCCATGTTATCCCTTGTAATGCGACATACTGAAAGTCAACCAATGCATTTTTTAAATATATTTGCAGTCACCTAATTTGACAGTATCCCCTCCTCCCAGTGGCTGCCAATTCCTCCTGATCCAAAGTGCAATAGCCTTCCATTGTTTGTCAAATATTATATAACTTTAAGCACTGCTTCACCGTGGTAACATTATGATATTATGTTTTTAAAGACACCTTGTTGTCATTCAAACATATTTTTTACAATTCCTTTCCAATAATAATTACCACATCCATCAGTAAAATGCTATAAAAATTCAATGGATATTTATTTTTGTAATGTTTGATATTGTGAACTAACTGTATTATATGCTCTTCATTAAGGTAATATTTATTTCCACATCAAGTATTTTTCCTATATAGTTCTGTAAGCAGCTTTCTCTTGCATGCTTGCAAATAAATAGCTTATGATTTGAATTAGAGGGGGTGGCCTCAATAACATCAAGCTTATGAAAAATACAAACCAGCCCTAAATAAATAATATTTCTGAAAAGCTTATTTTTACAACATTTAAAAGTCAATGTCTTATATTTTGAGGTGTATTTGTGATGTTCTTGTGTGGCATATACTATATTAGCCAATCATGTCTAGCCTTATGCATTCTGCGCACATTGTTTGCTGTGCTCCATGTTTGGCTGTATACATAACATGATAACTCCTCAGTCAACGCCACAAAAGATTTGTCAAAATGATGCAAAGCACATCATTCAGGCTCCTTGGCATTATTTAAAATGAAGTACAGCTGCTCAGACTCAACTGCTGCAACCCTTCCACCCATCCTACTTCAATTTCAATCAAGTTTAAAATAAATGAATAGGACTGTAGGCTGAAAGGTGGAATGCAAAGTTAGGAGGTCAAGTCAAATGAAAACAAAATGGCAGCTGTAATCTGTGGTTCTTTAACAGTATACATGGTGTAAGCAATCTGCAAGTATTACATATTATTCCTGCCCTTCACGACAGCCAGACCTAGTATCAGAAATGGAAAAGAAAGAAGAGGATCAAGCCCTCCTCTCTTCTTCCTGTCTAAACCTTTACATTTATATTCATTTGCCAAATGTATACTATAGTTTTGCAGATAAAATCTAGGAATTACAACAAATATGAATAGGCTGGTAATGGGATAATGTATAGAAAGCTTTACAAAGATATGTCTGCGGTTACGGCTTTAAATGGTGGGATAACTGATTATCAAAATTGAATTAAATCACATTTTATTTATATAGCCAAGTACCACAAATTAGACATTTAATTCTGGGGCCTTGACAGTGTGTCCAGGATACAAGACCACCTGACCTTAGATCCTTGCAGTGGACAAGAAAATACTGTCAAACAAACACCACAATTAATGGGAAAGAAATTGGAAGAACTCCAAGTTAGCTTAGCCCTTTTTGAACCCCCTCTTACAACTGGGCCAGTCAATAAGTTATAATAAATATATTTCCACAGAAAGATTGCGTAGCTGTGGCTTCAAAAAACCTGTCAATCCTCAGTAGTAGATTAAAAGGTTTAACAAAGATCGGTTCATTATGTCAGGTACTAGGGGTGTAACGGTATCCGTATTCACGGTTTTCAGGCACACAAGAGTGTGGCTGAAAGCAAAAAGGAAAAAGTAGTATTCCCACATTGCTGTAGTCTGTAAATACTGTTTTGAAGAAATTCACTTGTCAGTGTACAAAACATTTCAAAGGATTCCCACTCCTTTCGGGACTATCAAACACTTCTTCTTTCAGAGAGTGTGCAGATGTTATTATATCACAAAATGTGCTTTTTTCTATTCCTATATGAAATACATTGTGGATGACCGGTGAAAGTATGCATTTCAGTTTGTGTGTGACCGATCAATTACGCTGGTGAGCAAGTCAGTGTGAAAATGAAAAGAAAACATCAGAAAGGATGCGCAGCTGGGGGTGTATGAGTGTTTCCCCGACTATTTTGAGTCATTGCTGTGTCAAGAAATGTGCGAAGTCATCAGCTCAGGGGAAACTCTATTCAGTGACAAGTCTCTTTTAGTATTCACATCAAGTGTCCAAAAAAAGATCTTCCCACAATTCAGCTTTTTTCCCTTCACAGTACTACCCAAACACTGCACAGCAGTAGAGCAAACACACAGAGCCTGTTATACCCAAGCAAAAAAGGCAAGCAAGTACCTAAATAACCACAAAGGTCTTATCACAAACAGCATAGTTTAGGCTCAAGATTATGCAAAATAGAAACCGTAATCTACCTCATTTATCTGTATGTCTGTACAATTTTGCAGCAAAACAAACATTTGCATCTCAACAGAGATTAAGGTTTAAGCGAATATACAAACACCCGTCTGAAAGCGAGAGACGTTCCACTATACACAAAGTAATGCTAAAATCACTCGCCTAAATAATCCGTGTGTACACAGTGTTCACCAAACCTGCTGCGTTAGGCTGAGTAATCAAGTGGCGGATTTATCTTCTATCAAAGCAGAGAGTAAATAATTACCTCTGGTCGCCGAGCTGTGGACATAGTTTGCTTTAGGAGGAGTGGCGGTGGTGTGGGTCATACCTCGCATTCTCGGGAGCCTGAGATGGTGTAGGTGCAGGGTCCGGTCCCGTTCACGAGCACGTCCATGGCCTCAGAATTGGTGGGCTTGTAGTCCACATAGTACTCCTGCAGTGGAGAGCTCAGGGTGCGCTCCGTCTCTCTGGCTTTCTTGCGACGTTTGCGGGCTGCTGCCGAATGCTCCTGCAGCTGCTTGACGCTACTGGGATAGCGCTTCCAAGACACGTAGATAACCAACAGGATCATGGCAACCGATAGAAAAAGGGCGACGCTTCCAGCCACAATCTTATGGAAGGACACGGGTTCCATGTCTTGTTCTGGCGGAGGTGCCACAGGGGGTGTAACGGCTGACAATGTGGGGCCTCTGATAGACCCCTCTCCTCTCTTTCCAGGACTAGTGGGAAAAGCCAGAATAGCTGGGCGGCGTTCAGTCTGCACAGGGATGCTGGACGGGGATGGAGGAATACTCACAGTGAGCGTTGCCGGTTGGTTCGATTGACAAACACCAAAAGCTTCGACAGCGTCCATCACTTTCTCACCCTGGGCTTTCTTGGGGGAGGCGCAGATCATCGTGGTCTCCTTTGCACCTTTGAAATTCCTCAGCCATGACACCAGAGGACAGATCGCAGGGCCACAGTCCCATACATTCCCAGCTAGGCTAATCGTTGTCAGAGAGATCCAGGCATCAGCCACCTCCTGGGAGATGTTGGTCAGCTTGTTGGAGTCCAGATTGAGGGTCTGCAGGTTGGGTAGGCATTGGTAAACCACAGCATCAACTTCCATCAAATCATTTCCAGACAGATCCAGTTTCTGGATGGAGGCCCAAGTCCAGGTCAGGCCCTGGCTCATTGAGCGAATGCGATTCCACTGCAGGTAAAGCGCCCGCAGATTGTAGAGGCGAGGGAAGTGTGAGAAATTGATCTTTGAGAACTGATTATGCTCCAGATGCAGCTCAGTGAGCTTCACTAGGCCTGAAAATGCATTCCGGGTGATACTGCGCAAGCGGTTGTATCCCAGATCCAGAAACTCAAGATTTCTGCAATCTTGGAAAAGACGCATTGGAACGGTTTTCAGGGAATTTGACCGTATGTGTAGGCTGAGAAGCTTCCGTAGGCCCTGGAACTGCCCAGGCTGCAAGGCTTGCAGTTTGTTATACGACAGGTCCAGATTTCGCAAATTAGGGACAGGGTGGAATGTGGTGTTGTGGAGGGACGTGATCTTGTTGGAACTCAGGATCAGCTCCTTGAGCCTGCGGACCCCCTGAAAGGCCATTACATCCACAGTGGCAATGTAATTGTGGTCCAAGTAGAGCCAGATGAGGTGGTTGAGGCCTACAAACTGGCCTGCTCGAAGACTGACGAGGCTGTTGTACCGTAAAGACAGGCCTTCACAGCCTCCAGAGAGGTTCTTCGGGACATCTCGAAAGGCGCTTGACTCACAGTAGACAATTTTCCCATCACAGCGACAGCTCTTGGGGCATTGGCGCTCGCTCAAAGATGGATTTGCCGCCAGCCACACCTGCATCAGGAGTTGGACCACTAGCCAGCGACGCCGCAGAGCAGAGCCTGTAGAAATGAGAGAAAGGGGGAGAGGAGAAAAAGTTCAGCACATGTGATTTGAACAACAAAAAAAACCTTTATAGTTTCCCTTTGGTAGACAAATGCTTGCCACACACTGAGTAGTTTTCCATTTTTCCATTTGAAAAAAATGTTGTCCAACACCTGAGATAAAATCAGGATATACTGTATATTTAAACCCACTCAGACATGACTTGTTGCCCAATAAAAAGACAAGGCTCAGCAATCTTGTCAGTTTTTGCTGCTAACTTCTGAATAAGTATCCCGAGGCAAACATTTTGTTTTTGTAATTTATTGGTTCGCACAATTTGAAAATACAGAAACATAACAAATAACAAATGATAAGCAGTGCAGGAAGAGACAAAAAAACAGCTGGCCTTATTTGGAGCCTCGACCTCCATTATGTTAAAAATCACAATGTTATAGAAAAAACAAGATCAATATACAAACAATAGCTTAAAGTCAGACATTGTATTTGCTTCTTCAATTAGATGGGATGTTTTATTATCAAGAAACAATACTGCTGCAGTGCTGCTGTTGCTGCAAAAAAGGTTTTACTCAGTGTATTGATTAATTTCTGTGGATCTACATTAAAATGGCACTAACCCCTTTGCCAAAATCTATAAAAAAAAGCTTGAAATAAATGTCACCAAATATCAAACTTTGGAAGTCAAGTCAATCAGAAATAAGTGCTGCTATATGCTAGATCATTGCACAAATTATGTATTTACTTCTCTATAGTCAAATATTAGTTTGGCCTCCTAAAATAAGTTAACCTCATGTTCTTCTAATTCCTATTTATTTGAGTTATGGTGCTGCTTTTTGTTGCTGCTGCAGAAGGGACATATTGGCAGGCTTTGGCAACACATGTGCCCTCTAGGAGCTGTTAAATACAGGAAGTGGCTATTCAGGATGTACCAAGTGGGGCCACATTATGGGGGGGATCGTGATTTCTAGTTTGGCAATTCTAGTTTATTTAATAGGACTTAATCAGTATAAATGGGTAAGCTATCAAACAAAAACAAAAGCACCATAAACAAACTAAGAGTTCTTGTTGTATTTGTATTTATTTGTAATTTAGTTGGTAGTGTTTTTTGTTGTTGTTAGCCCTTGTTTGGCCTGTTCCATCAGTAAACATGTTATTATGTCGCTTCAGTTGTTTGGTGACTGTGTTTAAAGTCAGTTTAGTCAATTCAGTTAAATTATGTCGATGTTTAGTTTTACGTTAGATGAGTTTACTTCTCTTAAAGGTGGGGTAGGTAATTTTGGAGAAACCAGCTCGAGTGCGCTAGAATTTGAAAATACACAGCCGGAATAAATCTGCTACTTCCTTACAGAGCCCCTCCTCCAACACACACGAAGGTGCACATGACCAATGAGGGCAC
>NW_011338809.1:22158-29755 GCF_000735185.1 Notothenia coriiceps | reverse complement strand
CTGACAGGCAGGTAGGCCCATCCATTTATTTTAGCCAGGCCGGCTAAAATGATTGGTCGTGCTTTTACATGTTACTACGGCTTCCACAGATGACTTTCTTTATGGATTTTTTGTCAAAGCACTTCAGATATTCATTGCTTCGAGATGTTAAGAGCATTCCATTGAATATAACAAAAAGGTGTATCTCGAGCCGGTTTCTCCAACTTACCTACCCCCACCTTTTAAGTTGACCCTCCTTTGATGAAAGAAATTGCATGCAGATTTTATGGGTTAATTTAACCTATTGTTGTGGTGATCGTCAGCTCAACCCCTCACACTTCAGAAACTTTTCCATATCCTGATTGTGTAAAGATGTCAGAACTGTGATAGAAAACTCTTGTATCTGTGAATGATGACTCACAACCCCCCAAGCCCAAAACCCATGGGACACTTACTTGTAGATCAAAGAGGTAAAAGGAAGCAGGATTATAATATATTTCATATTTCTGAACAGGCAGCATGTATGTCATGCTTTTGAAAACTAGAATCAGAGACAGCTTGGTAAAATTTAACATCTCTAAAATCAAATAAGATGAAAATATATAAATAATTGCAACATGACGTGAACAAACTTGACGTGAAAAATAAGTTTACAAATAAGATTCAAGAGTATTAAAAGTGAGAAATTACTAGCTGTTAATAAATAAATTGCTTTTCAATATATTGTCAACTTTATTTGTTCCATTTAATTGAGATAATTCAAATTTCTATTTTAATGAAAATATGTTTTACAGAAGCGTAAAGCATAGTCCACACATTGAATGACAAATACCACAAAATTACATGGTTAGGCTATTTTCGATTGATGCATTTACGCTGTTATGGTTACAATGAATACAAACTGACAACCAGCGTTGAATCAAAGCAGAAGTTATAATTCTGCTCAAGCATTACTTTATCTCTGTATTTCATCAGTCATCCCGTAAGCTATCATTGCACCAATGGCGTAAAGCAGATAAAGTTATGAAAGGCAGCCTGTACAGAGAAAATTAACATTCAAGACCCGCTGGTGTGTGACGTACATTCCTGAGGCATTTGAATGCAGACTCCAGAAAACCATTTCATGTATAACTAAACCGGGAGCTGTACGAGTTCAGCATGAATCATCGAATCCTCTTTCCCGTCGGGTTCAAATAATATTACCAGCATGGACCCTATGGCAATTACATAACTCATCTCTGCCAAATAAATAGCAACCCTGACTGCCAACACTTGTCCGGAGTATGAATACACGTCTATGTACAGTATATTGTTCTTGTAGTGTGTTAGTGGGATAATCTGTTCCAAAATACTGCTGAGAAGATGAAGGAACATGGTCAGCAGCTCTGTGATATCCACTCCTTGCTTCTGAGGTGAAGATGTGTTTCCATTAAAATCGTTCCCCTTACTTCAGAGCCTCTATTTATAATGATATGTCATTAAGATACCATTGATTCCCCCTTGAGGGGGGTCACTAACTTATGTATGTTTCCAAAGGCAGTTATCATCAGGTATGGACCATTATGACAGTGAGATAAGATTATGATGACAGTGTGGAAGTAGTAGATCTTTAATTAGCTCGCAAAATTATATTGCGAGTTGATTAAAGTTATATGTACATTGGTACATTCAGGAAGAGCAAAAGATGGGATATTTGTGCTTCAATGACAGTTGATTTTGCATATATTTTTAATTTTGTAGTTTTTCGTGGTATCTTTGCAGGATTTCTGACATCAGTGTCTTGAGAGGTTAATAGCAGCATATGCTAACCAACATAGTCCATTTCCCTTTTTGCCATATGCATCTGCTGATCCCATTATGGGTATTGTGTGTGTGTTGTGATGTGTGTGTGTGTGTGTGGTTGTGTGTTGTGTTGTGTTGTGTGGTGTGTGTGTGTTTTGTGTGTTCTATGTGTGTGTGTGTGTGTGTGTGTGTGTTGTGGGTGTGTGTGTGTGTGTGTGTGTGGTGTGTGTTGTGCGTGTGTGCGTGTCTAAGACTGTGACTGGTAAAGAGAGCAGCGAGAGACACGCGTAAGGTTTGTTTTCCGGATGAATCTTTCAGTTCAATACTTACACGATGGAGGGAACTGTGAGAACTTTACAGATCCTTCTGCTCTGGTATGTATAAGCCCGCAGTCAATCACGTGTCTCCATTTTTGCTGAATGTTTCAAATAGAAAAGATCACAAGGTCGTGTATTTTTTAGAGCAGCCCAATTCGTCATGTAATTCTTCTCACAAGTCCGAAAGTTACTAAATTTCCAACACACGTTCATTCAAGTGTTACCGATAAGAAACAAATAGAAGTGGGAAGGAATAGCCGATATAGACACAACGCGCCCAATGTGTAATGTTCCGGTGTACATTAAAGCAAATTTAATAGACTGGGACGAACGTGTCGGGCTGTGTAAACACAAATGTCATGCTTCTAATGTTGCGTTTTCGACTGCATTCCCGGCGAGGGCTGATAAAACGCAGCCCTATTGCCTTTATTTCCCACGTGCATTAATAGGCTTGCTTCTTAGAAGTGACGCCGCCATCTCTTCAGGATTGGCCTGCCTCACCAAGGCCCTCTCTCCCCCCTTCCGACCCGCGCATACGATTAGAGGTTTATAATGAGGCGCTCCGTGCGTCTAATGCCTTCTGTAAGGTCATCTCCTTCCTTACTATCCTCTAATCTTTATTCACAAAGCGTAGCAAGTCACCCTCTGTTGTTTCACTCATCTGATTTGGGTTCTCTATTACCTCTTACCTGATGCATCTTTCACCATTACGTTCTCATGCTGGTAATCTTACATGGTACTAATTATCCTTCAATTCTATTCCTGGTATGAATCTGCTTCAGTGTTTTTATACATGTCCTTGGGATGCCCTTGCACACATTGCATCTTATTATTATAGTTGTCTATTCTTTATGCATGTGTTCAAACATCCTCCTCACCTTTGCTCTGTGATTTCCTGATTTTCGCCCTCAACCGCCATTTCTTGCCATTCTAGAGCTTTTAGTATAGCATTTTTCTGCTTCTTTACTGTTCCATATGTATTTATATAGCCCCGCTATGGTTACTCATTTTCCTTTGTCACCCACACAGTTTTATCTGTCTGATCCAAACATATATGGATAGTCTGAGCTGAAGTTTTGTGCTAGAAGTACAATCGCGTTTGGCAAGTCTTATCTTGAGGTAGTGTGACATCGCTATAGTGATATTGATTGCAGGTTCAGACCTGCTGTCTCTCAGCAAGGGGAAGATATGTGTTCTGTCTCTATANTTTAAAAAAATATTCCAACGCTTCCAACGCTTCTCTCCCCATTCACTTTGAATGGGGTGACGTCACTTTGCCTCGCTTTTCGCCGAACTGCATTGTGAGCCTCACAATGCAGTTCGGCGAAAAGCGAGGCAAAGTGACGTCACCCCATTCAAAGTGAATGGGGAGAGAAGCGTTGGAAGCGTTGGAATATTTTTTTAAAGCTACTGTGTGGACGGGCCGTTACGATGTTCCATTTAATGAATTGACAATGCTTCAAGCTTAATTAGCCTGTCATCCTTGCATTAGTGTCGGAAGAAAACATATTTAAAGCTTTCAAAAGTCAATTTTGTTATTACATTTTGTTATCCCCCTCAGAATTAAAGATCTTTCCAGGAACCACACTCTCAATGCAGTACTTCCAGGAAGAGTTGCTATCCGTTTCTATAGCTCGTCCTAATTAGCCAACCACTGTAATTAAGAGGAACACTCTTTAAAATGAAAGGGTAGAGGCCTTGTCTGTGCAGTTCTCTGTGGGTGGACAGAGTATTAAAGACCACATATCTGCGTCTCCAAGGGACTAGTTTTATCCGGACTACTTCTTTCTTTGAATAGTTCTCAGCTGAAGAACAAAGTACATCCTATTTCCACTGAAATTCATGTCTCTCACAATAGCACTTTCATATATATCTACTGGTCACTGAGAGAAAAAAGAAACATAGACATGAGTAGTCGAAGTCAAATGCAACTTCTCTTTTAGAAAACGGAGTACATTAGTGTTTCTTTTGACCGACCATGCACATTAAAGGTCACCTATTATGCAAAATCCACTTGTTCATGTCTTTTATACATAAACATGTCTCCCCCAAAAGATATTGTGAACGTTTCAGGAAAATAGATTCTCTATCTTTTTGTCCTGATCCATTTATATAAAAACCTGTCTGAAAATGAGCTGATCAGATTTGGGTCACTTTATGATGTCATAACGATTTTTTTGGCTTGTGTAACCATTAGCCAATCACCAACCAAGGTAACACCCCCCCCACCTTATCACCTGAATCTCCTCCGAGAGCACCATTGTGTTCTTTTGAACCAAATGTCTCTCAGAGGGGCGTGGGGAGGGGCTCCTTATTTTCATCTAAAGTAACAGACAGAGAATCAGCACTTTTGAAACAGGGCTGAAACAGAGGGGATAATGGGATGCTGCAATGATCTGTTTGGTGTTTGGAGCCTAACACTTCAGAGACATGTTATGTATATATCTGAGACCTATAATATATTGATGAAAAACAGAATAATAGCGGACCTTTAAAGCTCAGAGATGACCTTGAACAATGGAAGGAGCCATTGGCATAATTGCAAAAATTCTAATAAAAAATGAATGAAATCTTTTTTAATTGCACAAAACACAATCATTGTCATTACTCTAGGTAACTGTATTAGGTCAAAGACAACGCCACGCATTCCCAAGAACGGAGAAGATGTATGTGATTTATTGCTACTGACTCGAGACATCTAGTTTGGCAGATTCAACAGAATGGAAAGATAGACAGGCTCGGGGGTTGAAGTGGAGTTAGACAGGTAGGCAAGCGGACCTGGCAGAGAAGCACGATCAACAGGATGGAGAAGTGGACAGGCGGACCAGTTAGAAAGCCAGAGAAGTCGGGCAGTCATCCACACTCGACAGCTAGATTGGCAGGCGTCCGTCCACAAAGACACCCAAGCCTTTGTCCACAGACAGCTGTCCATCCTCTGATCAGCGATCGCTCAAAGCTTTTTTTTGAAGTAAGATGATAAAATCCGAGGCAAAGCCGAGCAGATTGGCATGTTTTGCTCTGATCAAAACTGCTATGCAACCGGGTGTATGTGTGTTCTCAGAATTAAGGGGCACTTAGGATCAAAATTGTGTCAAACTTGTTAATTAATTATGGAACTTGGGTTAATCATGTACAGTACAGCTTGGAACAAAATGATAAAAGTACTGTAAAACCAGTAGCAACAGATACATTTTTAAATCTGTTTCTTGATTTTAGTGATGAAACAATACTTTTGTTAATTGAGTAGAGTTGATAGATAGACATGTAATCAAAATCTATTAATACAATGTTTGATGAATTTATCTCCTTCAAGTTCCTAAACTACTAAAATCCTGGTACATATATTATTTAAATTTAAAAGGCATGCACACTAGGCAGCGAAGGCCGCTTCTGACATTTCCACCAGTCTCCTCAGTCCAACAAGAATCATTCTACGAGAGCAAAAGCAATCAGACATCACATTTCCGATGCTGCCGTGATGTTCTGCCATTTTTTTTTCCTGTATGGATGAACAACTCAGATGAAGGGGTGTGGGTGATTGAGATATATTGATGTTGAAAATCAAATGAAATTTACCATGCCTTTCAAGTCTGATCTTTCTCCAGCGTGTAGGTGTCGAAGCAGGCTGGCTCTGCATGTGCTTCATCCACTCAAGCCTGCATACGAATTAGCCTTCATCTCCCGAGGCCATTATCTGAGCTTTTTCGTTATGTTGAGTCTCCGTTTCCTTTTTTAGGCCATTTTTTTTCCCTCTGCTGTGTCAACTGCTGTGTCAAGCACATATTATTTTTAGTTAATTACCTGTCTCTGTCAACCTCCAGCATCCCACTCTGTGGCATCGCTGCATAAGCCTGGCTTCAGATTGTCTTCCACTGCAGGAAAATGCACACCTCTCATGATTGATGACTATTCTCCTGCAGCTTCACTTCAGTATTCCAGTCTTGTAGGAGAAAGATGCAAAACACATTATGTAAACACTTGTTCTCAGAATAAGTCCCTACTAATTGTCTTCAATTTCTTTAGCATTTTATGTTTTTTTAAAGATTGGTTTCGGGCCATCTGCGAAGAGACATATAGGCCGCTATCCCAATAGAGTGATGCAGGAATGAGTTAGCAATTCATTTCTTCAGTGCTCCCTCGTCTCAAAGTCAACATTTGTGTTTGGTTAGATTCCCAAACTACACGGTTTATACAAGCTTACAAGGTTTTCATGTTATGTTCTATGAGTGGTTAGATCAGACTTCTAAACGTCATCAAGTCAATCATTAGCAATAGCCACCCTTTACCTTAGTGGTGCGACATGAAGTAACGCTACTGTGATGTCGTCTGACTATAGCACCCCATTAGCTATTTATGTCTTGCTTTCAGCATTATAAAAGATGTGGAGATTATCCTGCTGCATCATAAACTTTTTTTCTGCAATATTCCGAAAATCCAATAGGAAAATCCCAATGCTTTTAGTTGAGGGCAACACGTTCTCACTCCCAACCTGTCACATATTGACGGACGGTCAGGGCCCCTCCCCTTGGAAGTCAGTTTTCAACGGGCAGAGCGTCCCATAGAGCTTCATAGCGTTGATAATAGACGCCATGAGAACGCTCCCGACCCCGACGGTCGGTTGTTATTGTCAATATTAATATAATAATTATTTATTTTTTAATAATCACACTCGATTTTGCCGATTTTCTTGTTGCCCCAGCTGGTCGACACCTCTTTTAGCAGAAACAAAGTGTCAGGATGCGTGGAAAAGGTAGGACCCAAAAGCAGTATTAACGAAAAGCGAGCTTTATTAAATAATAAAAGCTGTGGCAAAAAAGGCAGTATCCAAAAAACAAATGAGCAGCACAAGGAACACAGACCGTGGAATAACATGGAGGGGAAACAATGAACCGACATGGAACACAGGGGAAGACTAGACTAAATACACAGAAGGGTAATCACAGGACAAGACACAGCTGGGCAGGGGAGGGAGAAACACAAGGGTCATAACTAGGGCCAAGAAAGGGTGGGTGGAGGGGGTCTGGAGGACGGGTCTCGAGCGGACGGCCCGGGGGCAAGGCAGAGACCAAGGAGGGGTCTCGGGCGGACGGCCCCGGGGCAAGGCAGAGTCATGTGGGGCGGAAGACCCAACGCGGGCAAACTCAGGGGCCGAGCATGAGGGTCGAAGGTAGCGGCAGGAAGACTCAGGGGGCCGGGCCCGAGGACGAAGACCGCGGCTCTCAGGGGGGCCGGGCAGGAGCCGTGTTCGACCGGCAGGAACCGGAGCCGGTGGGACAGGTGTCGGCAAGATCCCCACGGAGGGACAAGGAGTTGGCAGGCCCCAGGCGAGACAGGTGATGCGATGGCTTCCAGCGAAACGGGCATGGGTTGGCAGGGCCTCCCGTAGGAAGAGTAGGTCGGCGGGAACCCCCAACGGGACAGGACACAGGGCCGGCAAGTCCAACCGGCAGAGAGTAGGTCGGCGGGAACCTCCAACGGCAAGGACATAAGGGTTGGCAGCCCCGCAGAAGAGTAGTCGG
>NW_011338809.1:20400-22113 GCF_000735185.1 Notothenia coriiceps | reverse complement strand
GACTTTCATAGACCTCCCATAGCGTTGATAATAGACGCCATGAGAACGCTCCCCGGCAAATGCTACCCCGACGGTCGGTTGTTATTGTCAATATTAATATAATAATTATTTATTTTTTAATAGTCACACTCGATTTCGCCGATTTTTTTGTTGCCCCAGCTGGTCGACACCTCTTTTAGCAGAAACAAAGGCTACATGAATGTATTAAATCAATGTTAATCCGTGGTTGTGGAATTAATGGACGTGCCGTTGTGCGATTGCGCAACGCAATTATTTACAACCCGCGGATCTATGGGTTGGGGTGTTGTTGCACACGGACATTATAGTTAACCGGACTTCCTGTTGATGTGAAATCCGAAAAAATGTTTTTAAAATAAAATACTACTTTATTCCGAGTGTGCTTGCTTTTCTCTTTGAAGGTCATCACATAACGGCATTGTAATACACGGTTCGGCTGCATTAAATATTACATATCTGCCGTAGTTCGCTATTTATAGAGCCCTGATGAGAAGGACTTATAGACAAACAGGAATAACTGCCGCCGAAACTGAATATGTGACGTGGATCATAAATATATCAGCAATCAAACAAAATGTTCAATTTCTCTTCACACAATACGTCTCCTCACAGTATCAATACTAATTCGGCTGACTTTTATATTTGATCCAATCGGTATATTGGTATATGTACACCATAACGGTGCACAGCTGATAGAAAGGGACACCTGGTGGTTTATATATACAGTCTATGGTTAAAGCACGTTATTGAAATGTATTATTTTTATTATTAGATATTAATAGGAGACACAGACAGACAAACTAATAAGGCTTTATTTAAACATTAAAGAATACTTTAGGTTAAGGTCTTATTTTGAATAAGAAAAAAGCTTTGGGGGTATACATATTAAGCCTGACAAAGTACTAATATATTGCTTTCCTGCAATGTTAACTACTGTATGTTTAAGCACTTATTTTAACTGATATTATACATATGTATTATACTATCTTATACGATGTATGTAGATAGTATAAGAAATGTGCAGAATATGACAGTTTAATGGTGGAGGTATAGACACATATTGATAGATGTCTCGTAATGCACTGTTGAGGAACCTGCGACCCAGGTTTTTCATCTCCGACCTTGTCAGGTATTGAACAATCAATAAATAAAGAACACAGAATTTGTGTGATTATACTAAATGATTTAGAAATAAATACCACTGCATATTTACAACTGTTACACATGCTGATGTAAGGCAACTGTTTCCGACTTAGGATCATTAAAGTATATCTCATCTCTTTAGACTCCACTTCGAGCGATATAATTACTAACAAAGCACTTATATACTAATAAAGGGCTGGCTTATCTAAAGCCAGTTGAGTAGCACTTTAAATGTTTTAGCTCTATGAAACCTGATGTACTTATATGATTCTGTTTTCTTCAAGTTTGTATCTTGTTGGTCGAACGCACTTATTGTAAGTCGCTTTGGATAAAAGCGTCAGCTAAATGCAATGTAATGTAATGATGTAAGATGATCAATGGCTATGCCATATTTGCCTCTGAACCTTGACAAGTGCATGTTTCAGGCTTATCAATTAACAACAAGAGGGGTCACAAACATAAGACCAGCTGTTAAATAAAGCTCTTCTGACCTTAGCTGGCATGTGGGTATATACATACATCCAATCAGAGCTTGGGGACTATCACGGGGTT
>NW_011338809.1:12516-20355 GCF_000735185.1 Notothenia coriiceps | reverse complement strand
CTCTTTACACCTGTTCCTACTGATAAGACTCTCAACGCGGAGACGTAATACTTGCGCGTAGTCATTGGGCTGCCTGTGTCGTCTCGTTTCGGCCCGGGGCGGCGCTCGCAAGTAGCTTAATGCATAAGTCGTACCCAAGTCCCTCGTGCCGATTCTCCTTCGCCTACATTTCTCCGCGCTGGGTAGTCTCCCTGGCTCGGTCACTGTAGCACGCGCGACGTATGTTGTCCCATTATCGTGGAACGAATGTTTTTAATAAGGGCTATACAAGTGTTCATACTGGGTAGTTTATTTAGTTTAAAAAAAATTATCCAACGATTTACAGACCACTCTTTCCTCATGTAAGTCAATGGGAAAAAGTGTTTCCGGGCCTGGCAACCAAACGGAAGTGTAGTACCGTCGTTTGGCCACCACGAATATTTTCATCTAAGTCCGGCGCACTTCCTGGGGGCTTGCAGTATACGCCGTGAAGTTGTTTGCGGCCTGCCAGTAAACCCAAAGCAGAAGAAGAAGAAGTGGACGTCACGCGGCTTTAATTTGCCTAATCCACCCCAGGAAGCTATTCCGGCTCGTGAACGCGATCTGTACTTAGTTCATGAGAACTAAAGAGTTCTCAGGAACCTTTGCGGGAAAAGTACTTGGTGTGAACGCGCCAAAGAGGCCCCTGGACTGTACCTGTTCTCAGTGGTGGAAGAAGAAGCAAGATTATCAATTAAAGTAATTACCATATTATCCAAAATATTCCCTTAGCAGGTAAATGTTTAATGAAAGTCAAAATGTTTTAATACTATGGAAAGAAAAAAAAATATTTAGTATTAAATGAGCAATTTTCTTTTTCCTACCATTTTCTCAACTAGGAGGTTTTTGCGAGTTTCCCCTCACTTTTACAGAAAAAGCACCACTATCTTTCATAACACCACAATTATAGAACAACATCATGTTATTGCAATGGAATAGCAGCAATTAGCAATCCCCTTTGAAAAACGGTGGACTCTTAACTGAGTTGACCTTTTGGAGAACAAATATCAGGGGAGTAAACAATGAAGGAAGCTCCACAGTACCTCAGCAAAGAAAAAGGTGTTCCTGTTGAGTTTCAGTTCCTAAAGGCCTGTATATACACCACATCTTTAAGTTGCAATGCCCTGTACTTACTCTCAATAACAGAATACCTTCTTCCGTAGGACTACTAAAAAGAGAGGAGCCCAAAAGCACAGCGGTGCACAGTGTTTGCACTCAGTCATTCGGAAAATACAATTATTCTCCTTCCCCTCGGCTGTGAAATTGCTGTACAACCGCTGTTAAACACGCCGCAGTCATAATCACTGATAAGAGATGCATGGGGCCGGCTCTCCTCTGACAATACGCAAACGAGGCCCTGCCGCTTTACCCATCTTGTTACTGAGTGATACTGCAGTTTGTAGAGACACTATGAAAGTCGGTAGATGGGACAGCTGTCGGTAAACGGCCCTCCCCGTTTCCTCCTAAAGGATTATAGTCAGCAATCCAGAAAGGGTCGTGGCATGTTGCACTAAATGAGGGATTGATGATACAGAAATTAGACATCCCAGGCTTGGGGAGTAACAGAATACATGTGGGATAACGTAATCAGGATACAAAAAAACTGTATTCGGCCTACAGTTGCATTAAAATAAGGGGAATCATAGCTCAGATGGTAGAGCTGACGGCCCATGTACTGGGGTTTGTTCCACATGCAGAGGACCCGGGTTCTAATTCAACCTCTGGGACCATTTGCTGTATGTCATCCCCTCTGTCTCTACAATAAATGCACTGATTGGTCTAATAATGTCAAAAGAAAAAATAAGTACAATCAGATAACAGTCACATGCCTAAGAAAAAAGGATTACTAGCAGATTAACAATGTTGCAAGACTTTTTAAAATAAATATTCATATAAATTAAAGGAATACGTACAGCATGAATTTCCCTTTTTGGGGTCATAAGCTACTTTCATTCTTTGTTTTAAATATATTTTTTTAATGAAGTATGTTGACACCTGTTTCATTAAAAACAACTATTTGCTTTTAAATATCTATTGAACTAAAACAGCATTTGTAAACTACACTATTCTGCCTATAATTTCAGATAACACATTTTATTACTAAATGTCTTTGTTTCTTCTTTTCCAAGGTTGTTCTGTTGTCTTACATAATACACTTAAGTAAAAAACATCTTATTGATGGTTTTTTTCTCCTTTATTTGTTTGCATCACATTTGATATTGAGGTATATGGTGGCCCACAGGTGCAAATGCTACAACCTAAAACATTTCCATTTGGAGAAACAAGAAAGAAAGATAGTAACAAAAATATGCCAAACCACATGAAAATGATAAGATCTTCACCAACTTGAAACACTACAAAAACAAAAAGCTTAAAATAAAACATGCTGCAAGAAGCTCAAAAATAAATAAATGGGGGACACTAAAAAGTGATGCACACCGCTGGGACAAAATCGCTTCAGATCCAGATCATAAAGTTGGCCAACTGTAAGTTTGGCTTATTTAAAAAATGGGATCGCATGAGTCATTATGATATTATTGCAAATCTGCTGTAAGCTGGCTAACTAACATAGCTAACCTAGTCATTTCAAATATACTGACAAAACACTTCCAATTATGAAACAGGCTACAGGTGCCAACAGAAGATGTTTCTTCATTTGCATGTGTTTTCGCACATTTGTGTTATGCGATTTATTTGCATAGTTTTTTTCTCATAATGTAAAGTGTTATGGGCTGTTGTAGCTAGTTTGCACCTGTTGGCCACCATAGGGGTAATCCAAAAGTCACGGAACATACCGAGTTAATTGTTTTTTTCCACTGCCGGACATTGTAGTCATACTGCTTTTAGTTTTATGTGAGAGACAGTCAAGAGTTGCATTCTAAGAAAAGGTGTTATTAGCTTTACAATGTAAATTCTGCAAACAATTGGAGAATTTACTTTATAATGCGTAAGATTAGCTACCTGCTGCACCAACAGCTTGATTTTGAGTTAGTCATGGTTTATTTCCTTTTGGTGTAAGGACCAATTAGCGCTACAAGTATTATGATTTTGACCAGTAGCAAACAGCCTTTCCCTCCACTGGGGCTGCATTAGTGGCTGCCTCCTTACATTAGGTGGAAGACTTATCTAATGTTAAAGCTGGGTGTAACATGTGTATGTAACATATATTTACAAGGATGTTTTAGTCCCTAAAGTGCAATTTCTCTGACACTAATGCTTGCCAAGGAAATTACAAATAGATCAATATCAGTCTAAAAATAGTGGAGTTTAAGTTGGTCAGCTTTCTCTTTCACACACACAAACAAATGCACAAAAAAAATGGGGAACAATTATTTGCTCCTACGCATAAAGAAAGCAAAACTACAGAGACAGAGCTGCTGCACCGACAGGGAGAATAACACGGTAGGTTTGTTGTGTGTAGAGCTCTTCCATAATACACCTCCACACTGATGTGAGAGCGGTGTCACAAAGAGAGACAGCAGTGGGCTGAGAGGCTGCTAAGATCCAGCAGTGGGTGGCTTCAGACAAATGAAGAATCTCTCTCTGCAGATATAAGTTGGTCGTCTCCATCTGTGCCTCCATGCAACACTAACCAAGCTCAGGCGTAATGAAAATCATGCACAGACATTCATCGGTGCCAATCTGAGTCAGTAAAGTGTGACATTAATCAAACAAACCAAACAAGCAATCAGGATTTTATTACCCAATGTTTTATTAGAAAATATTTTACACGTAAATCCCAAAACAAACGAGGTAAAGCAGGGAAGCCGAGAGATGGATATATTAGGTTTGCAGATCTGTGCAAACGGCCCGTTAATTATTCCGCGGTGTTCAACACCACGGGACAGAAAATAAACAGCGCTGCGGCTCCGAGTACATCTCGTGTTCGCCGTGGGTTTCAGATAAAGATACAGTCTTGTGCTCTTCAGACTCCAATCCTGCTGTTCCCACACTGAGCAGCTTTACGTGCACAGCAATCACATCATCGTAACCAATTCTCTGGCAGATAAAGATGAATTTGATGTATTTCATTAATCCACATTGGATGCCAAAAATGCAGGTTTAACCATGGAAATTGATCCAGTTAGCTGTTAACAAACTAGCATGATTGCAGTGCACGTAAACATACCCAAGGGCTTTAGTTTAGTATGTCAAAGAAAAAAAGGAAGTCACCATCAGTCCCAGATCAGACCAGCAGGGTTTAAATGTTCTTAAAAGTTGGAATTCATTGTGTGTGCTTGAGTGTGTGCGATCAGAAGTTCTCCACAAGGTCCATGATCCTCTTGCGCTCGGCCTCTTTGAACTCCTCACTCTTCCCGTCTCCGATGCTCTCTGCGTACTCTGAAAGACAAACAAGAGGCGGAGTATTAGTTGACTTGTCACATGGGGGTGTGGCTGTTGAGGTCACAGAGAACATTGTTGAAGCATGAAACACAAGAGAATGGAAGATAGATGTGAGGTTAATAATGAAATGCATGGTTTGGGAAGGCTTTCTGGTCGAGAATGGAAGTTACTTGAATGCCAAACATAAGGAGAAAATGGTGTTACAATGTAGAATCATTTCAAAAGCAGCTTAAAGAGGCCCTTTTATGCTTTCCTGTAGTGTGTTATAAAGGTTTCTCTGCATGTAAATGGTCTGCAAAGGGTCAAATCCCAAAGTTCGCTCCAGAGGGAATTTCTCTCCTACACACTCCCCCCCCCCCTGACTGAAACACCTCCATTGGACTCCTTTGCTAACTTCCATAACATAGTGACATCACCATGTACAAATTTCGTTTCTATTGGTTAGCACCCCAACACATTGTACGTTATAGGCCAAGGGTTTTGGATATCTTGAAATGTTTTGCCAATCACAACCAGACAGGGTGAAAAGAGGTGCTGCAGCACAGGCAGTATGAGAACAAGAAGGAGCTTTTTGAACGTTAAAGCACATGTCTCCATGCATGTCACAGTTGAGACAGAAAATACAAATATGGACCTGAAAATGAGCATAATGTGTGTCTCTGTTGCGTTCCCCATTTGTATGTGATCCAATTTGAGATGGCGATCTGGGGCTGCAGTCCGCCCGGTTCACTTGTTCCCTAGAGGTAAACTCAACCAATAATCTCTCCTTTCCCCATTTGAATACTTCCAAAGAAGAAGTCAAGAGATGTTGTAACTTCAAGAAAGCTTTTCAGTAGATCTCATTGTACCCACTTAAGAATGACGGCAAAATGAAGCTATTCTTTGTAGTATAAAAGAGAACCATTAAAGAACCATTTTCAAACATCCTTTCACTGTAGTCTAGAAAGTCTTTAGTCTGTCCATCCCTTGTAACAAAATGTATACTAAAAGATGTGTCCTCTGGAAGAAAAAAAAGGTTGTACATAATGAGGTCCCAGGACAACAACTGTCCTCATTTCAGGAACAGTCAGCGGTCCAGGTGTACTGAGCAGTGCTCATACTTCATCGTGTGCTTCTGAGCGTTTCACTGTTTTCTTATTTTTCGTGCGATGAGGCCTTGGAGACCGTCCGACGGTTGATTTGTGAGTCTAATGTTTGAGAGAGAATGCTGCAGCTGCCTCAGCCCCGGTGGAGTCTCTCTGCCTCCGAGGCAGGGATTACACACTATACCCAGGGATGTCGAGACGGAGAGATGAAAAAGATGACTTTTCTCTGGGAGAACAGTAGATAGAATGGAGGAGGCTTTTCTGACAAGGTTTAGAACGACCAGACATGGCAGTCAAACACCACGAGAGGGGGGGGGGTTATGTTATTAGATGGTGACAGACTTAATGGGACAAAGGAGATGTTTTGTATAGATTACTTTAGATAATTCTAGTTAATTACAATGGTGTCTTGTTTTTGGTTAATTATGATATGATACCGTTGGACACACTTTTTGTAACGGGTTGCAACAAAGTTTGACTGGGCAATGCATCAAAAGGGATGTGAACAAGCCATTGATTGTATAAAAAACTATTAATTTTGAGGCAAAAAATGTAGGTCCTAATTGATCGCAGGATTACCAATACAATTGATGAAGACACAGGTTTAAATAAACCAGAAATGGCCCTACACAAGCTTTAAGTCCTAAACCAACATAGATACTGTTTTAATAAATATTGCACGGTTGTTAGAAGTTATCCAATAATATTCCAAGGGACTTATACAATTAATTAGTTAATGAATACATATATTTCTAAAGTTTCAATTAGCACTAAAAACATGGTTTGGCTAATTGATGGCTCGTGTAGCTGCAGCCTCTTTGCTTTTGAGTTAGTTTTTTCATGGTTAAATGCACTTATTGGAAGTTGCTTTGGATAAAAATGACCTCAAAGCTGCATGCACATTTATAAGAAGTTACTTTCTACCACTGCATAACAGGAGGAGTGAAGATAGAAATCCGGTATGTATTTAAGAGATGAGCAGCACCAGATATCAGAGTGTCAAGGTAGTCTGAGCAGGACGCTACGTGAATGGTTTCTTGAGATATACTTTTTCAATTCTGGTCAGAAGACAACTAGTGTGACGGTGGTCCACTCTGACTCCAGAGGTCAGTCCATCATTGGGTATTCTGAGGAGAGCTTGGCTTGGAAAGTTAGAAAAGTGTAAGGCTGGACCACTAATGGAGGCGTAGGTGAAAGAGTCCACAGCGGCCTTGAATGGCAGGGAACAAGGATTTGCATTTGATCCAGAGAGGCGAGGGATGTAACTCAAGAAAAAAAAGGCTGAATTTTAAGGTTGACTGATAAAGCAGGTAAGAGAACACGGAGAGAAAGCGACCCAACAGAAACATGAAAAAGCGACAGCCTCTTTCACTGCGGCCTGTCATTGTGCCGCATGTGTCCGTGTCTATAAATGGCGGCGCAGTCAGCCACGCAGACAGAAAGGTCAGGGATAGGGTGACTCTTCGGAGCTCCGCAGAACCTTTTTCTTTGGCATGCTGGTACTCTCTCCTCCTGTCACCACGGCAACGCGGCAGAGGACAATACAGTACTGAGCATGGCCATTACTCCGGTCAGTGACTGGGACTGATCTGCCATGAGTACAAGGAGAATCATTTCCAGGAGCAGACTCTGCTGCAGCAGCAGGAGGAAGTCGGGAGGTTAGTCCGAGAGTCTGTGGAGGTATCAGCCAAGTTTTAATTTGACTAGCGACCCAACCGAACCGACGACACACGCGCGGTTAAGCACTAGCAACTGTACAGTCTTACGACCCTAGAGACTTGCCACCGCGACCCCGCGACCACCGACTTAACTGCAGGGCGTATTAAAACACCCTGAACCTTCTAGGGGCTCTTCTAGTCCTTACCGTTGAACTTCCCGTCTATTACCAATAGTTTCAATGTTTATAGTTTTAGTCAACGCATGCAAAAAGTCCCTGTTATAAATGATTAACTACCCAAACTACACCCCACGACCTGTAGCACAGTGCCGAGAAATTGGAATTTGCAGTGCATTTTTAGACAAAAAAAAAGTATCTGCCTCAAATCGGGGACGACCCTAAATCCTTTATTCGGTGCCAGTCCCATAGACGGATCAGGAGCAAATCCTCCCAGCAACGAATGACGAACACAAAACAAACTTGGAATAAATTTTATAATTAGAAAGGTGGTCTAAAAACATTGCATCGGTGTTAATCAACATTGCAAAAGCGTTTGTATAAAGTTTGTAATAAAGTCTGAACGGTCAGAAGATAAACCGGACAGAACATATATTCTTAACACTATCTCCTCTCCAAGTTGGTAAAACTCGGACCTAGTTGGTCAAAGTCCGACAACCTACATTGTTCAAAGATTCTCAACGTAATGACAGACGGGATGTGGTCATTTGGGGGGGG
>NW_011338809.1:12046-12258 GCF_000735185.1 Notothenia coriiceps | reverse complement strand
CTGTTACACATGCTGATGTAACGCAAATGTTTCCAACTTGGGATCAATAAAGTATATCTTATCTTAAGATGATCGATGGCTACTGCCAGATTTGCCTCTGAACCTTGACAAGTGCATGTTTCAGGCTTATCAATTAACAACAGGAGGGGTCACAGACATAAGACCAGCCGTTAAATAAAGCTCTTCTGACCTTAGCTGTCATGTGGGTGTAT
>NW_011338809.1:4901-11986 GCF_000735185.1 Notothenia coriiceps | reverse complement strand
CCTTGGCAGTCTCAGCAAGTGCATGTTTCAGGCTTATCAATTAACAACAGGAGGGGTCACAGACATAAGACCAGCCGTTAAATAAAGCTCTTCTGACCTTAGCTGGCATGTGGGTGTATATTAATGTTGCCCATTATGGCCACAAGCAATTTTCAACCATGTATTAATTATATGTTTTAAATGTGAGTGTTCCTATCCCCTAAACCTCCAGGGATGTACACAGTTTAATACTGGCAACTTCTTATTATGGGAAATATGAAAACGTCTTTTAAAACTACAACTCCCAGTAGAGACGTGCCATAGAAGTTAAACATGTTGCGAAACACACAATAGCCAGCATGTGTAGTTCTGGGGATGGGGTGGGGGAGGGGGCGACGGGGTGGACCCGTTCAAATCCAGTTTTGGACAGTCTGCCGTGTTTCCATCCCAGTGTTGTTCGACGCTCGGCGTAACCCTCGGCACACACTCAAACATCCAATCACAGAGCTTGAGGACTATCACTGGGTTTCTTAAATGAAGCGGAGAGAATACTTACTTCCGGGTGTAAAATTCTCTAAAGCAACTACTATGAGCTGCTCCGACTCCAACTTGTGTTTATTAATCAAACAAATAAATAAACACAAGGATAATTATGTGTTATTGTTGAGTAAATAACAGTGAGGTTTAGAAAAGAATACAAAATTAGAAGGAGAAAACGCAGAAACAATACAGATTTCAGTATTCTGAGCCCCTACTCCCCATAACTGACGGCAACAAAAGTCCTACATTATTCAATTAAAATAAAGAAGTAAAAACAATAAGTGTGGCTTGATATTGAGTTAGAAAAAGGTTGGTAAACGCTGTGAGAATGGATCTGCGGAGAGCATTTTGCCGCGATCCCAACTCCTCTATTACAAACGTTCAGGGAGCTCTATGCAAGTTAATGGGACGCCCTGCCCGTTGAAAACTGACTTCCAAGGGGTACCCTGTACGTAATAGAGTGACGGGGAGGGGCCCTGACCGTCAGTCAATATGTGACGGGGTGGGAGTGAGAACATGTTGTTGAGGTAGCCCTTGGTTGTTACACACAAATATATCATGTCATACAAACGTTGTCATCCCAAGACAAAAGAGTAAAACAAAAGGCTGACTGTACAATGATGGTTTCTCATAAACATACTCAAGCGCCATCTTCCCCTTTGCCCTGGGAAATAATTGTCGTATATTTGGTGGCCATAAGTCTCCCTAAAATAAAACGGTCCCTCATATCGATAGATTTAGCAAGGTAATAAAATCTCTGTATTGACAGAACTGACAATGAATACGTTTGGGATTGATTGTGCAATGAAGCAAGTGAGGCTACTTAATGACCAGGTCCCCTCTCTGTAATCATCTACTGCCTCATGAAATGTGAAAAAAACATCAAGGATATTGATCATACAATCATAAAATTAGGTAGAGTGCAAAACCCACCTGAGCCTTGTGCCTGTTGTAAATCACAACGTGCTACTTACCAAAATCCTTGGTCAGATAATAGCATTCATTCTGAAGGATAATTGCAAATTTGTTGGCAAGGTTGGCATTTTAATTATGTTTCAAATGACACAGAGATTCAAACCAGCCCTCCATTAGCAGTTGGTGTAAATATGTGTGTTGCCACTTAGGTAAGGCCCCCCCAAAAATGTCAGCAATACATCGTATAACAGAGCGGAGGCAGCTTTGCTCTACTTATTAAATAAAAAAAGTGATTGTTACTTAAGTTTTAACCATTCAAAACTGGAGCTTGAAGTTCATAAGCATAGAGATTGTCTTGACAACACTGACATTGGAATCAGAAATGGACTAAAAAGTAACTTGTTGTCTGTTGGCAACTGTTATCAATACATCAAATCATAAATACTTGTGAGTGTTTATATTTTTATTAAAAGTTGGTATGAGCACATTAGAAAGAAGTGAAACTAACCATACTTGGTTCTGTAGCTCGCTCCTCATGTCTGCTTCAAACTCCCAGCTTGAGGCTACAGTACATTAGCTGCTATTAGCATAATACCACTAGCTGGGTGCATTATGGGTAATATAGGCAGCCGTTTTTGACAAGGAGGAACATGGTTGGAATAAGAAGTTGGTTTGGCTGAATCGATTCTGATGCATTTTTTTACATTTTTCAATTGGGCCTCGGGGCAGATTTCGCTCTTTGACTTGTTGATAATGCAGCCTTTGGTATATCAGAGATTATGTAATGTGTAATGTTGCAGTACATTTTCCTTATAATCCTACTTAATGTATTATGTATTTTGAGAAATAGTATATGTGATTCATGCACCATCTCAGAGTCAGTTGTGTGCTACACATACAAAACAAATAAAACGCTCATATTCCAAGATAGTTATTGAACTCCATGCTGCCCTACTGATACACACTGACTGACTCATACTGTAACATTGTGCTCTAAAAAGGCAGTTACTTTTTGGTATTTGGATGTAGGAAACCCTAAACCGACTGTTCTTATTCAACCTGTCTCTCCTCAATGTATATCTCAGTCGGTGAACCAATCAAAAAAATTGCTTTTTTCCATGTGTCTCGTATGTCATTCATCTTATCTCATAGGCAGCCTTTGAGATATGATTCCTCGCTGCTATTTTGCCACTGATTATAACCATTAACAACCTGTCTGTCTTTGAATGGATAGGGTCACTAACATCAGCGTTCAAACATTCACCAGGGATGTGATTTACTGGGTGCTTTCACCAAGGGGGAGGATATTCTCTTTGTATAACTTGAACATTGGAAATGGGACATAATCCAAATTGCATCACAATCAATGCAAACAGAACATTTGATTCTCTTCCTCCACTCTCCTCCAACTATATTTTTGATTGATTGAATTTTGAACTTCTTCACATAGGATTTAACAATGCAGCTTCTGTACTATGAAGTAACAGAGTCCTCTTGTGTGTAAAAAAAGACTCAAACTTTGTACAGTGTGCTTTCTTCAGAGCGGAGAGGCATTACAGTAAGAGTTTACCATTGCTAATGAAATTCTGCGCATAACCACAAATTAAACCGTTTTTTTCCACTCTTTTTAATCAAAGTGTTGAAGGATTTTCTTCTCCTTTGATTGTCTCATAATAAGGGCCATTGCAGGGATGTAATCAACATTGGGGCTAACAAGATTTGGGTTAATACATTTATGTTTGGGACCTTTGACAGCTATAGTTCATAATGGTCGAATAATTTCCAAACTGCGCATGGGTGCTCAGGTAAGATTAAAGGGGTGGGTGTCAATCTGGTTATCCTTTCACCCGCAAAAAAATATGAAATTGCATACAGAAGAATGTGGGGGAAAACGGTAAAGGCAGAAAAACATCTACTCCCTTATCCTTGAGGATCGTGACACTTTTTCTTTTTTAGAAGTTGTGGCAAAGAAAGGATAAACAAAAGCAGAAAAAAGGACAGAGAAGAGAGGATTGGGAATGTGGACCTGGAGTGATGTGGGATTTGAGGACGGAGAGAAATTGATAGTTGGAGAGGGGCTTAGCACACACGCAGTCACTCTATATGACCTGAGAGGCACAGCGTGTTTGATTTAGTGCCAATCAGAGTTTTTAATGTCTGTGCAGTGCATCATAATTTATTAGGATTATCATAAACTTGTGCTGGGAGAAGGAGAGGGAGCACTTGTGCCTCCCTCTCAGAATGAATTACTCGCCGCAAGCTTGAGTGTCAATCAGGCCAGAAATGGCGACACAAGCTTTTTTTTCCCCTACTTTGTTTTTCTCACCAACCTTTCCATGCAGCCCATCAAAGCCAGGACCCAACATAAATATTCATATCGTCATATTCCATTCTCAATTGGGCCAAATATGTTAGGTGAAGGAGAGGTAAAGGCAGGTTTGAATCTCATTCTGAATGGAAAGGGGATTTAGTCCCAACCCCAGATCACATCAAACGCAAGGTAGGGGACTTCTTTAGAGGGAATTATTTGGTGTGGGCTCATTAGATGAACCAAAAAGTATAGAGGCACTTCAAATGTTCCTCCTCTATCAAAAATATTTTTTAAAGATTTGAATAAAAATTGAAACATCTCACAAGTACAGAAAAGGGTTGGGTGATTTGTAAAAAATCTTCAATTGGCCATTATCAACCCAATAACTGCCAATTGCCGATATATTCATCCAATTCTAGTTTCTTTTTTTACATGATTATCTCAAGCTTTGAAAAAGAAAATAGCAATCAGCAAAACAGATTTGGTAAGTCTTTCCGCTCATCAAATTATTCCCACAATCTATAAACTCACAAGTATAACCGACAATGATCCACCCAACAGTTGCCAAATGCTGATATATTTGTCCTATTCTAGTTTCCTTTTTTTCCCCTTGTCATGTCACTTTTTGACAGAAAGAAAATAACACCCATAAGAACCGTTTTGGTTAGTCGTCCTGATCAACTAATCCCTAATTTGCCCAACCATACAGACCAACATCAACGTTTGTTCCTTTTGGAAGATGACTCTTAATACACACCATTTCAAGTAGAACTTGTTACTGGTAATTTAATTTATATCACTTGTACAACTTCACCCCTCCTTCATATAATGGCAATATTATATTCGTGAGGTTTCCACTCTCTCTTGTGGCAGCTGAGCTCCCGGCTTAATTTGAACACCGGGTAAAGGGGACACTTGTCTCTCTGTTTTTGTTTGGACTGAAATGAAGACGCTGATTTCACATCATCTGCTAAGCTGTTTCATTCCATTTTGAGCACGCCAAAGAAGGAAAGAACCGCTTAAAGCATGGCCTTGAATATGGTGATGAGGTTATTGTATCAGTGCCAGACTGAGAACACTCTTCACTTGTTTTCGCCTCTTCGGCATGATGGACTGTTGTTAAATTAATTAACTTATGGTCACAAATGTGTGAGTGGGAAGACAAACAAAGGTGATGATGTAACATGAGGAGGCAGTGTGTTGCTTTTTTCTCAAAAGTTTAAAACAGTGAGTATTCATTAATTTAAAGTTCACCCACATGCAACATGCAAAAGCCCAAAACACTAATAATTGCCTTGCTGTAGTTTTCTTGTACTTTTGTGGACTTCAGTGGAATCATTCAAGATACATTATTTGAACTAAACGTGACACCACACTATTTAATAGTTCAGTCACCCATTTCTAGAAAATACTTGCATTATTTATTGGAAGGAAGGGTCAACCATTGTCAGAATTAAGCAAAATCTAGCGGTGTGCCTTTGCGACCTGAGTAAGTAGCATCTGCATCACAAAGTAAAGGCTGTATATATACATATTTCATAAATTAAAGCATCAATAACAAAACGTGACTTGCAGTACATTTCATGGCACACAGAAGCAATCACAAGGTTATGTCTGTCCTTCTTTAAGTTGTTTACTGTAATTTGCAGTAAGGCTTTAAACCCAACTGCGGCCTGCAGTGATAGTGAAAACAGGCATTCTGTTGAACAATAGATGGGTAAGTATCTGGGGATTGGGTATGGGGCCTGTACTGGCATGGATCTCAGTGGGAGTATGAGCGGCAGGCAGAGTGGAAGCCTAATTAATCCAGCCTTCCTTAATTAGTCTCCCTCCCGTCCATGACGCACTTGCCATCTTCTGACTCTCATTTTCCCTCCTCCTGAAATGCCCTGTCGTCTTCCACCCCACCATCTATATATCTCTGTCTTTTTCTCCCTTTCTATCCTGTTCCGTTTGGTTTTCCGTCTTTCCAGGCATGACCGATCGGTGACAATATGTTCCGAGGTGATAAACGAGCTCATGATGCCGCAGCTCAGGCAAAGCTATGGTTGTCGGTGCCGTTGCTTGTGCTGCCACCAAAGGACGAGACAAAAGCCCAGCTGTAGGGAGCAGGCTGCCTGCCTGCACCACATTGTCTTCACAGGTATTCGCTGTGTCTCACAATGCAGGTGGTCACCGGCATTGCGTGCAGTAATCTGCTAACCCTGGCACATGAAAACACACGGATGCATCCCTATATCCCGGAGGAACAACAGGCCACGGCAGTAGCTGTAACCGGGGCCAAGGCTGCTATTCTCAAAGATGCTGACTTTAATGACTCTGCATGGCGCCTTGGCCAAGCCCACTCACTCTGTGCCCGGAATAATGAGGCAGTTATTCCACCAGTGGCCATGACCATCCAAAATGATTGCACTGTGAATACTGATCAGGACTAACTGTTGACATTCTCCAGCACCATGCTGACTTTATAATGAGCTGCATGATTAACTCATCAGGGTTTGCAAAATTTCTTTCGGGAAAGGTATGTCCTCCACTTCAAACGTATAGATTAGTATTGTAGAGAAGCAACATTCCCGTCATGTATAGATAACAGACTAGACATTTCTTCAAATATGTGCCCATAATCATTTATTTCCCATTATGTTCCCATTATCAATTCTATAAGCTGCATTAATCAAATACATATACATATTAGCATTAGCAAGACCATCAAGGATTCCAACTCTGCATCCGTACTGAGTCTTTTAGCCTCTTTTAGTTTGCAGTTTTGGCTAAACATCAAATGGATTGTTTTGCTTCCAACTACCGTAATTTTCGGACTATAAGGCGCACCTGAATATAAGCCGCAGCAGCTAAATTGAAGGATGTGTACACATATAAGCCGCACTGGACTATAAACCGCAGGTGTTTTAATGTTTAATTACCATATGTAAGGGTTCGTGCACAGAGGGGATTGTCGGGAAAGAAGCTCCCATTTATTAACATTTCAACAAAAAAGTTGCATATTTGCATAAAGTATTCAATTGTTACCATTTAGTGCAATAGTAGCTACAGAACATGTGCTGTGCTGTGTAAACTACACACTACACGTTTAACACCTTTGCACAAACTGTCTCGCTCTCGTAATGTCTGTCTGTCTTGCTCTCGTTCTGTCTCTCGTACCACTCTCGGTTCCACTTTTACTTTTGCGCGCTACCTGTCTCACTCTTTTCCGGCCTTCAGCTTTTCCTGCTGCAGCCCGCCGCTTAAAGGTGGGGGGCGCGGACCGGCCATAGAGCCCATAAAGTTAAAGGTGGTGGACTGTAACCTGTAAAATCCATAGATTTAGGAGGTCCCCTAG